>NC_090371.1:4049224-4198020 GCF_036365525.1 Heterodontus francisci | reverse complement strand
TTGTGTTTCTGGGAGGTTTGACTGGTTTGTGTTTCTATGGGAGGTTTGACTGGTTTGTGTTTCTGGGAGGTTTGACTGGTTTGTGTTTCTGGGAGGTTTGACTGGTTTGTGTTTCTGGGAGGTTTGACTGGTTTGTGTTTCTGGGAGGTTTGACTGGTTTGTGTTTCTGGGAGGTTTGACTGGTTTGTGTTTCTGGAGGTTTGACTGGTTTGTGTTTCTGGGAGGTTTGACTGATTTGTGTTTCTGGGAGGTTTGACTGGTTTGTGTTTCTGGGAGGTTTGACTGGTTTGTGTTTCTGGGAGGTTTGACTGTTTGTGTTTCTGGGAGGTTTGACTGGTTTGTGTTTCTGGGAGGTTTGACTGTTTGTGTTTCTGGGAGGTTTGACTGGTTTGTGTTTCTGGGAGGTTTGACTGGTTTGTGTTTCTGGGAGGTTTGACTGGTTTGTGTTTCTGGGAGGTTTGACTGGTTTGTGTTTCTGGGAGGTTTGACTGGTTTGTGTTTCTGGGAGGTTTGACTGGTTTGTGTTTCTGGGAGGTTTGACTGGTTTGTGTTTCTGGGAGGTTTGACTGGTTTGTGTTTCTGGGAGGTTTGACTGGTTTGTGTTTCTGGAGGTTTGACTGGTTTGTGTTTCTGGGAGTTTGACTGGTTTGTGTTTCTATGGGAGGTTTGACTGGTTTGTGTTTCTATGGGAGGTTTGACTGGTTTGTGTTTCTGGGAGGTTTGACTGGTTTGTGTTCTATGGGAGGTTTGACTGGTTTGTGTTTCTGGGAGGTTTGACTGGTTTGTGTTTCTGGGAGGTTTGACTGGTTTGTGTTTCTGGGAGGTTTGACTGGTTTGTGTTTCTGGGAGGTTTGACTGGTTTGTGTTTCTGGGAGGTTTGACTGGTTTGTGTTTCTGGGAGGTTTGACTGGTTTGTGTTTCTGGGAGGTTTGACTGGTTTGTGTTTCTGGGAGGTTTGACTGGTTTGTGTTTCTGGGAGGTTTGACTGGTTTGTGTTTCTGGGAGGTTTGACTGGTTTGTGTTTCTGGGAGGTTTGACTGGTTTGTGTTTCTGGGAGGTTTGACTGGTTTGTGTTTCTGGAGGTTTGACTGGTTTGTGTTTCTGGGAGGTTTGACTGGTTTGTGTTTCTATGGGAGGTTTGACTGGTTTGTGTTTCTATGGGAGGTTTGACTGGTTTGTGTTTCTGGGAGTTTGACTGGTTTGTGTTTCTGGGAGGTTTGACTGGTTTGTGTTTCTATGGGAGGTTTGACTGGTTTGTGTTTCTGGGAGGTTTGACTGGTTTGTGTTTCTGGGAGGTTTGACTGGTTTGTGTTTCTGGGAGGTTTGACTGGTTTGTGTTTCTGGGAGGTTTGACTGATTTGTGTTTCTATGGGAGGTTTGACTGGTTTGTGTTTCTGGGAGGTTTGACTGGTTTGTGTTTCTGGGAGGTTTGACTGATTTGTGTTTCTGGGAGGTTTGACTGATTTGTGTTTCTGGGAGGTTTGACTGGTTTGTGTTTCTGGGAGGTTTGACTGGTTTGTGTTTCTGGGAGGTTTGACTGATTTGTGTTTCTGGGAGGTTTGACTGATTTGTGTTCTATGGGAGGTTTGACTGTTTGTGTTTCTGGGAGTTTGACTGATTTGTGTTTCTGGGAGGTTTGACTGATTTGTGTTTCTATGGGAGGTTTGACTGGTTTGTGTTTCTGGGAGGTTTGACTGGTTTGTGTTTCTGGAGGTTTGACTGATTTGTGTTTCTGGGAGGTTTGACTGGTTTGTGTTTCTATGGAGGTTTGACTGGTTTGTGTTTCTGGGAGTTTGACTGATTTGTGTTTCTGGGAGGTTTGACTGGTTTGTGTTTCTGGGAGGTTTGACTGGTTTGTGTTTCTATGGGAGGTTTGACTGGTTTGTGTTTCTGGGAGGTTTGACTGGTTTGTGTTTCTGGGAGGTTTGACTGATTTGTGTTTCTGGGAGGTTTGACTGGTTTGTGTTTCTGGGAGGTTTGACTGGTTTGTGTTTCTGGGAGGTTTGACTGATTTGTGTTTCTATGGGAGGTTTGACTGGTTTGTGTTTCTGGGAGGTTTGACTGGTTTGTGTTTCTGGGAGGTTTGACTGGTTTGTGTTTCTGGGAGGTTTGACTGGTTTGTGTTTCTGGGAGGTTTGACTGATTTGTGTTTCTGGGAGGTTTGACTGATTTGTGTTTCTATGGGAGGTTTGACTGGTTTGTGTTTCTGGGAGTTTGACTGATTTGTGTTTCTGGGAGGTTTGACTGGTTTGTGTTTCTGGGAGTTTGACTGGTTTGTGTTTCTATGGGAGGTTTGACTGGTTTGTGTTTCTGGGAGGTTTGACTGGTTTGTGTTTCTGGGAGGTTTGACTGGTTTGTGTTTCTGGGAGGTTTGACTGGTTTGTGTTTCTGGGAGGTTTGACTGGTTTGTGTTTCTGGGAGGTTTGACTGATTTGTGTTTCTATGGGAGGTTTGACTGGTTTGTGTTTCTGGGAGGTTTGACTGGTTTGTGTTTCTGGGAGGTTTGACTGATTGTGTTTCTGGAGGTTTGACTGATTTGTGTTTCTATGGGAGGTTTGACTGGTTTGTGTTTCTGGGAGGTTTGACTGGTTTGTGTTTCTGGGAGGTTTGACTGATTTGTGTTTCTGGGAGGTTTGACTGATTTGTGTTTCTATGGGAGGTTTGACTGGTTTGTGTTTCTGGGAGTTTGACTGATTTGTGTTTCTGGGAGGTTTGACTGATTTGTGTTTCTATGGGAGGTTTGACTGGTTTGTGTTTCTGGGAGGTTTGACTGTTTGTGTTTCTGGAGGTTTGACTGATTTGTGTTTCTGGGAGGTTTGACTGATTTGTGTTTCTATGGGAGGTTTGACTGGTTTGTGTTTCTGGGAGTTTGACTGATTTGTGTTTCTGGGAGGTTTGACTGGTTTGTGTTTCTGGGAGTTTGACTGGTTTGTGTTTCTATGGAGGTTTGACTGGTTTGTGTTTCTGGGAGGTTTGACTGGTTTGTGTTTCTGGGAGGTTTGACTGATTTGTGTTTCTGGGAGGTTTGACTGGTTTGTGTTTCTGGGAGGTTTGACTGGTTTGTGTTTCTGGGAGGTTTGACTGATTTGTGTTTCTATGGGAGGTTTGACTGGTTTGTGTTTCTGGGAGGTTTGACTGGTTTGTGTTTCTGGGAGGTTTGACTGGTTTGTGTTTCTGGGAGGTTTGACTGGTTTGTGTTTCTGGGAGGTTTGACTGATTTGTGTTTCTGGGAGGTTTGACTGATTTGTGTTTCTATGGGAGGTTTGACTGGTTTGTGTTTCTGGGAGTTTGACTGATTTGTGTTTCTGGGAGGTTTGACTGGTTTGTGTTTCTGGGAGTTTGACTGGTTTGTGTTTCTATGGGAGGTTTGACTGGTTTGTGTTTCTGGGAGGTTTGACTGGTTTGTGTTTCTGGGAGGTTTGACTGATTTGTGTTTCTGGGAGGTTTGACTGGTTTGTGTTTCTGGGAGGTTTGACTGGTTTGTGTTTCTGGGAGGTTTGACTGATTTGTGTTTCTATGGGAGGTTTGACTGGTTTGTGTTTCTGGGAGGTTTGACTGGTTTGTGTTTCTGGGAGGTTTGACTGGTTTGTGTTTCTGGGAGGTTTGACTGGTTTGTGTTTCTGGGAGGTTTGACTGGTTTGTGTTTCTGGGAGTTTGACTGGTTTGTGTTTCTGGGAGTTTGACTGGTTTGTGTTTCTATGGGAGGTTTGACTGGTTTGTGTTTCTGGGAGGTTTGACTGGTTTGTGTTTCTGGGAGGTTTGACTGATTTGTGTTTCTATGGGAGGTTTGACTGGTTTGTGTTTCTGGGAGGTTTGACTGGTTTGTGTTTCTGGGAGTTTGACTGGTTTGTGTTTCTGGGAGGTTTGACTGGTTTGTGTTTCTGGGAGGTTTGACTGATTTGTGTTTCTATGGGAGGTTTGACTGGTTTGTGTTTCTGGGAGGTTTGACTGGTTTGTGTTTCTGGGAGGTTTGACTGGTTTGTGTTTCTGGGAGGTTTGACTGGTTTGTGTTTCTGGGAGGTTTGACTGGTTTGTGTTTCTGGGAGTTTGACTGGTTTGTGTTTCTGGGAGTTTGACTGGTTTGTGTTTCTATGGGAGGTTTGACTGGTTTGTGTTTCTGGAGGTTTGACTGGTTTGTGTTTCTGGGAGGTTTGACTGGTTTGTGTTTCTGGGAGGTTTGACTGGTTTGTGTTTCTGGGAGGTTTGACTGGTTTGTGTTTCTGGGAGGTTTGACTGGTTTGTGTTTCTGGGAGGTTTGACTGGTTTGTGTTTCTGGGAGGTTTGACTGGTTTGTGTTTCTGGGAGTTTGACTGGTTTGTGTTTCTGGGAGTTTGACTGGTTTGTGTTTCTGGGAGTTTGACTGGTTTGTGTTTCTGGGAGTTTGACTGGTTTGTGTTTCTATGGGAGGTTTGACTGGTTTGTGTTTCTATGGAGGTTTGACTGGTTTGTGTTTCTGGGAGGTTTGACTGGTTTGTGTTTCTATGGAGGTTTGACTGGTTTGTGTTTCTGGGAGGTTTGACTGGTTTGTGTTTCTGGGAGGTTTGACTGGTTTGTGTTTCTGGGAGGTTTGACTGGTTTGTGTTTCTGGGAGGTTTGACTGATTTGTGTTTCTGGAGGTTTGACTGGTTTGTGTTTCTGGGAGGTTTGACTGGTTTGTGTTTCTGGGAGGTTTGACTGATTTGTGTTTCTGGGAGGTTTGACTGGTTTGTGTTTCTGGGAGGTTTGACTGGTTTGTGTTTCTGGGAGGTTTGACTGATTTGTGTTTCTGGGAGGTTTGACTGGTTTGTGTTTCTGGGAGGTTTGACTGGTTTGTGTTTCTATGGAGGTTTGACTGGTTTGTGTTTCTGGGAGTTTGACTGGTTTGTGTTTCTATGGGAGGTTTGACTGGTTTGTGTTTCTGGGAGTTTGACTGGTTTGTGTTTCTGGGAGGTTTGACTGGTTTGTGTTTCTATGGGAGGTTTGACTGGTTTGTGTTTCTGGGAGGTTTGACTGGTTTGTGTTTCTGGGAGGTTTGACTGGTTTGTGTTTCTGGGAGTTTGACTGGTTTGTGTTTCTGGGAGTTTGACTGGTTTGTGTTTCTGGGAGTTTGACTGGTTTGTGTTTCTATGGGAGGTTTGACTGGATTGTGTTTCTATGGGAGGTTTGACTGGTTTGTGTTTCTGGGAGGTTTGACTGGTTTGTGTTTCTATGGGAGGTTTGACTGGTTTGTGTTTCTGGGAGGTTTGACTGGTTTGTGTTTCTGGGAGGTTTGACTGGTTTGTGTTTCTGGGAGGTTTGACTGGTTTGTGTTTCTATGGGAGGTTTGACTGGTTTGTGTTTCTGGGAGGTTTGACTGGTTTGTGTTTCTGGGAGGTTTGACTGGTTTGTGTTTCTGGGAGGTTTGACTGATTTGTGTTTCTGGGAGGTTTGACTGGTTTGTGTTTCTGGGAGGTTTGACTGGTTTGTGTTTCTGGGAGGTTTGACTGGTTTGTGTTTCTGGGAGGTTTGACTGGTTTGTGTTTCTGGGAGGTTTGACTGGTTTGTGTTTCTGGGAGGTTTGACTGGTTTGTGTTTCTGGGAGGTTTGACTGGTTTGTGTTTCTATGGGAGGTTTGACTGGTTTGTGTTTCTATGGGAGGTTTGACTGGTTTGTGTTTCTGGGAGTTTGACTGGTTTGTGTTTCTGGGAGGTTTGACTGGTTTGTGTTTCTATGGGAGGTTTGACTGGTTTGTGTTTCTGGGAGGTTTGACTGGTTTGTGTTTCTGGGAGGTTTGACTGGTTTGTGTTTCTGGGAGGTTTGACTGGTTTGTGTTTCTGGGAGGTTTGACTGATTTGTGTTTCTATGGGAGGTTTGACTGGTTTGTGTTTCTGGGAGGTTTGACTGGTTTGTGTTTCTGGGAGGTTTGACTGATTTGTGTTTCTGGGAGGTTTGACTGATTTGTGTTTCTATGGGAGGTTTGACTGGTTTGTGTTTCTGGGAGGTTTGACTGGTTTGTGTTTCTGGGAGGTTTGACTGATTTGTGTTTCTGGGAGGTTTGACTGATTTGTGTTTCTATGGGAGGTTTGACTGGTTTGTGTTTCTGGGAGTTTGACTGATTTGTGTTTCTGGGAGGTTTGACTGATTTGTGTTTCTATGGGAGGTTTGACTGGTTTGTGTTTCTGGGAGGTTTGACTGGTTTGTGTTTCTGGGAGGTTTGACTGATTTGTGTTTCTGGGAGGTTTGACTGATTTGTGTTTCTATGGGAGGTTTGACTGGTTTGTGTTTCTGGGAGTTTGACTGATTTGTGTTTCTGGGAGGTTTGACTGGTTTGTGTTTCTGGGAGTTTGACTGGTTTGTGTTTCTATGGGAGGTTTGACTGGTTTGTGTTTCTGGGAGGTTTGACTGGTTTGTGTTTCTGGGAGGTTTGACTGATTTGTGTTTCTGGGAGGTTTGACTGGTTTGTGTTTCTGGGAGGTTTGACTGGTTTGTGTTTCTGGGAGGTTTGACTGATTTGTGTTTCTATGGGAGGTTTGACTGGTTTGTGTTTCTGGGAGGTTTGACTGGTTTGTGTTTCTGGGAGGTTTGACTGGTTTGTGTTTCTGGGAGGTTTGACTGGTTTGTGTTTCTGGGAGGTTTGACTGATTTGTGTTTCTGGGAGGTTTGACTGATTTGTGTTTCTATGGGAGGTTTGACTGGTTTGTGTTTCTGGGAGTTTGACTGATTTGTGTTTCTGGGAGGTTTGACTGGTTTGTGTTTCTGGGAGTTTGACTGGTTTGTGTTTCTATGGGAGGTTTGACTGGTTTGTGTTTCTGGGAGGTTTGACTGGTTTGTGTTTCTGGGAGGTTTGACTGGTTTGTGTTTCTGGGAGGTTTGACTGGTTTGTGTTTCTGGGAGGTTTGACTGGTTTGTGTTTCTGGGAGGTTTGACTGATTTGTGTTTCTATGGGAGGTTTGACTGGTTTGTGTTTCTGGGAGGTTTGACTGGTTTGTGTTTCTGGGAGGTTTGACTGATTTGTGTTTCTGGGAGGTTTGACTGATTTGTGTTTCTATGGGAGGTTTGACTGGTTTGTGTTTCTGGGAGGTTTGACTGGTTTGTGTTTCTGGGAGGTTTGACTGATTTGTGTTTCTGGGAGGTTTGACTGATTTGTGTTTCTATGGGAGGTTTGACTGGTTTGTGTTTCTGGGAGTTTGACTGATTTGTGTTTCTGGGAGGTTTGACTGATTTGTGTTTCTATGGGAGGTTTGACTGGTTTGTGTTTCTGGGAGGTTTGACTGGTTTGTGTTTCTGGGAGGTTTGACTGATTTGTGTTTCTGGGAGGTTTGACTGATTTGTGTTTCTATGGGAGGTTTGACTGGTTTGTGTTTCTGGGAGTTTGACTGATTTGTGTTTCTGGGAGGTTTGACTGGTTTGTGTTTCTGGGAGTTTGACTGGTTTGTGTTTCTATGGGAGGTTTGACTGGTTTGTGTTTCTGGGAGGTTTGACTGGTTTGTGTTTCTGGGAGGTTTGACTGATTTGTGTTTCTGGGAGGTTTGACTGGTTTGTGTTTCTGGGAGGTTTGACTGGTTTGTGTTTCTGGGAGGTTTGACTGATTTGTGTTTCTATGGGAGGTTTGACTGGTTTGTGTTTCTGGGAGGTTTGACTGGTTTGTGTTTCTGGGAGGTTTGACTGGTTTGTGTTTCTGGGAGGTTTGACTGGTTTGTGTTTCTGGGAGGTTTGACTGATTTGTGTTTCTGGGAGGTTTGACTGATTTGTGTTTCTATGGGAGGTTTGACTGGTTTGTGTTTCTGGGAGTTTGACTGATTTGTGTTTCTGGGAGGTTTGACTGGTTTGTGTTTCTGGGAGTTTGACTGGTTTGTGTTTCTATGGGAGGTTTGACTGGTTTGTGTTTCTGGGAGGTTTGACTGGTTTGTGTTTCTGGGAGGTTTGACTGATTTGTGTTTCTGGGAGGTTTGACTGGTTTGTGTTTCTGGGAGGTTTGACTGGTTTGTGTTTCTGGGAGGTTTGACTGATTTGTGTTTCTATGGGAGGTTTGACTGGTTTGTGTTTCTGGGAGGTTTGACTGGTTTGTGTTTCTGGGAGGTTTGACTGGTTTGTGTTTCTGGGAGGTTTGACTGGTTTGTGTTTCTGGGAGGTTTGACTGGTTTGTGTTTCTGGGAGTTTGACTGGTTTGTGTTTCTGGGAGTTTGACTGGTTTGTGTTTCTATGGGAGGTTTGACTGGTTTGTGTTTCTGGGAGGTTTGACTGGTTTGTGTTTCTGGGAGGTTTGACTGATTTGTGTTTCTATGGGAGGTTTGACTGGTTTGTGTTTCTGGGAGGTTTGACTGGTTTGTGTTTCTGGGAGGTTTGACTGGTTTGTGTTTCTGGGAGGTTTGACTGGTTTGTGTTTCTGGGAGGTTTGACTGATTTGTGTTTCTATGGGAGGTTTGACTGGTTTGTGTTTCTGGGAGGTTTGACTGGTTTGTGTTTCTGGGAGGTTTGACTGGTTTGTGTTTCTGGGAGGTTTGACTGGTTTGTGTTTCTGGGAGGTTTGACTGGTTTGTGTTTCTGGGAGTTTGACTGGTTTGTGTTTCTGGGAGTTTGACTGGTTTGTGTTTCTATGGGAGGTTTGACTGGTTTGTGTTTCTGGGAGGTTTGACTGGTTTGTGTTTCTGGGAGGTTTGACTGGTTTGTGTTTCTGGGAGGTTTGACTGGTTTGTGTTTCTGGGAGGTTTGACTGGTTTGTGTTTCTGGGAGGTTTGACTGATTTGTGTTTCTATGGGAGGTTTGACTGGTTTGTGTTTCTGGGAGGTTTGACTGGTTTGTGTTTCTGGGAGGTTTGACTGGTTTGTGTTTCTGGGAGGTTTGACTGGTTTGTGTTTCTGGGAGGTTTGACTGGTTTGTGTTTGTCCTGGGTCAGGGATCCTTCATTCCGGTGTTGGTTGTGTTCCGTTATGGAGAAGCCGCTGCAGATCCTCTGGATCCTCCTCGCTCTTTGCACTTTTCTCCCGTGTTCCGGGGCTCCCGGGGAGCATCCCGAGTCCCAGCACTTCACCCAGACCGGGACCGACAGCGGGAAGCAGCGGCAAAACACCGTCATGGGGACCGGGTCCGACCCCGAGCCTGAGCCAACACCGAGTCTGGAGCGAGACCCGAGGAGCACGGAACCGATCCCGATCCCGATCCCGAGAGAGAAACTTCTCAAAAACAGAGGTAATAAAAAACCGGGAGCAGAGACATTCCCGGGAAAGGGGGAGGGGGCGGATATCAATACTGGAAAAAAGGTGATATTAGTGCCGGGAGTGGGGGATATTAATCCTGGGAAAGGGGGGATATTAATCCCGGGAAAGGGGGATATTAATTCTGGGAAAGGGGAGATATTAATCTCTGGAAAGGGGGGATATTAATTCCGGGAAAGGGGGATATTAATCCCGGGAAAGGGGGATATTAATCCCGGGAAAGGGGGATATTAATCCTGGGAGTCGGAGATATTAATTCTGGGAAAGGGGAGATATTTAATCTCTGGAAAGGGGGGATATTAATCCCGGGAGTGGGGGATATTAATCCCGGGAGTGGGGGATATTAATCCCGGGAAAGGGGGATATTAATCCTGGGAGTCGGAGATATTAATTCTGGGAAAGGGGAGATATTAATCTCTGGAAAGGGGGGATATTAATCCCGGGAAAGGGGGATATTAATCCTGGGAGTCGGAAATATTAATTCTGGGAAAGGGGGGATATTAATCCTGGGAAAGGGGGATATTAATTCCGGGAGTGGGGGGATATTAATAAAAGACGAGCGTCTTTATGTGGCGTCTTTCACATTCACCAGACTTCTCAAAACACTTTACATACAATGAAGTACTTTTGAAGTGTAGTAACTGTCATAACCTAGAAAATGTCAATTTATGCACAACAAGATCCCACAAACAGCAATGTGATAATCACCAGGTAATCCGTTTTTGTGATGAGGATTGAAGGATAAATACCGGCCTGGACACTCTTCTTCGAAATAGTACCTGGGATGTTCTACATCCACCTGAGCAGGAAAAATGCCTGCCCTACTGATGGGGCCTCGGTTAAATAAATCATCTCTGACAGTGCGGCACTCCCTCAGTGCTGACCCTCCGACAGTGCGGCACTCCTTCAGTACTGACCCTCTGACAGTGTGGCACTCCCTCAGTGCTGACCCTCCGACAGTGTGGCACTCCCTCAGTGCTGACCCTCCGACGGTGCAGCACTTCCTCAGTACTGATCCGCCGACAGTGCGGCACTCCCTCAGTACTGACCCTCTGACAGTGTGGCACTCCCTCAGTGCTGACCCTCCAACGGTGCAGCACTTCCTCAGTACTGACCCGCCGACAGTGCGGCACTCCCTCAGTACTGACCCTCTGACAGTGTGGCACTCCCTCAGTGCTGACCCTCCAACGGTGCAGCACTTCCTCAGTACTGACCCGCCGACAGTGCGGCACTCCCTCAGTGCTGACCCTCCAACGGTGCAGCACTTCCTCAGTACTGACCCGCCGACAGTGCGGCACTCCCTCAGTGCTGACCCTCCAACGGTGCAGCACTTCCTCAGTACTGATCCGCCGACAGTGCGGTGCTCCCTCAGTACTGACCCTCCGACAGTGCGGCACTCCCTCAGTACTGTCTCTCTGATAGTGCAGCACTCCCTCAGTACTGAACTGATGTGTCAGCCTAGATTATTGTGCTCACGCCCTGTAATGGGCCTTGAAACCGTAACCTTGTGACTCAGAGGTGAGATTGCTACCCACTGAGACGGAGGACCGTAGGGATATTAATTCCGGGAATGGAGATATCATTTCAGGGAAGGTTGAATATTAAGCCTGTGATTGGGGTATTAATCTCAAGTAATTTCAGGAGTGCTGTATTATTCCTGGGCATAGGATATTAATCCTAAAACAGGAGATTAATCCCAGGAGTAGTGTATTGCTTCCAGGATTGGGGTATTATTCCTGTGAGCGGCTTCTTAATTCCGGGCATGGGGTATTATGCCTGGGGACTGGGGGCTATTAATCCCGGGAAGAGGGTATTAATTTCTTTTGCTGGATCTGCAGTAAACTATTTCTGTCTTGGCTAATTATTTGCATTAAAGTATCTTTTTATCAGGAGCAGCTGTATTGACTTGCTGGAATGCAATGTCAGGTATCGGCCAGAATCAGTGTGGTTGACTTGTGAGGACTTTCTGCATCTGCTGTCTTGCAGATGTCAGAAGTGTTTGGAACACTTCCACATGGCCAGTCATCTACTGGAAGCTTCCGACGATTAGTCCGGAAGGTTTACGGTTGCAGACACAGATGTGGATTGCATTGAAGCAGTCAGCAGAGCTGCTGAATACTCTGACACAGCACCACTTGGAACCTGAATTAATTTAGGACCAGTATCATTCGACACCCAATGAAATAGCCACCTTGGGGTTAGTGTTAGAAGAATGTTCATTACCTTGAAAACATGTCGAGAAGTGAGCAGCTCAAACTCCGAGAAATGTGAAAAAAAACACAGAATCCAGCTCCCAGTGAGAAACGCACAGCTCGAGAGAGAAACCGGCAAAAAACCCCCACCCCAACTTAGACACACACTGTACCCCATCCAAACACCCACATACACACTGTCCCCTATCCACCTCCCCACACACACTGTGCCCCATCCAACTCCCCCCCCCCACACACACACTGTACTCCATCCAACCCCCCAAGCACACAAAACCCCATCCAACTCCCCCAGAGACACAAAACCCCATCCAACTCCCCCACACGCACTGTACCGCATCCAACTCCCCCACACGCACTGTACTACATCCAACTCCCCCACACACACTGTACCCCATCCAACTCCCCCCACATACACACTGTACCCTATCCAACTCCCCCAATTGCACTGTCCTGCATCCAACTCCCCACACTCTGTATCCCATCCAACTGCCCACATACACTGTACCCCAGCAACTCCCCACGCTCTGTATCCCATCCAACTCCCCACACTCTGTATCCCATCCAACTCCCCACACTCAGTATCCTATCCAACTCCCCACATACACTGTACCCCAGCAACTCCCCACAGAAACTGTACCGCATCCAACTCCCCACACATATGCTGTACAACATTAAACAGCCCCATACAAACTGTACCCCATCCAACTGCCCCATACACACTGCACCCCACCCAACACCCCCACATACACTGTACAGTATCCAAATCCCCCACATACACACTGTAGCCCATCCAACTGCCAACTTACTCACACTGTACCCCATCCAACTCCCCCATACACACTGTACCCCATCCAACTCCCCCATACACACTGTACCCCATCCAACTCCCCCCACACAAACTGTACCTCATCCAACTCCTTCATACACACTGTACCCTATTCAATTCCCCATACACACTGTATCCCATCCAACTCCCTCACACACACTGTGCCCCATCCAGCTCCCCACCCCCCCACACACACACACACTATCATAATATGATAGAATTCTTCATCAAGATGGAGAGTGACATAGTTGATTCTGAAACAAGTGTACTGAATCTTAGTAAAGGAAACTACGAAAGTATGAGGTGCGAGTTGGCTATGATAGATTGGGAAACGTTACTTAAAGGGATGACGGTGGATAGACAATGGCAAACATTCAAAGAGTGCATGGATGAACTGCAACAATTGTTTATCTCTGTCCAGGGCAAAAGTAAAATGGGAAAAGTAGCCAAACCAGGGCTTACAAGGGAAATTAGAGATAGCATTAGACCCAAGGAAGAGGCATATGAATTTGCCAGGAAAAATAGCAGACCTGAGGATTGGGAGCAGTTTAGAATTCAGCAAAGGAGGACCAAAGGATTGATTAAGAAGGGAAAAATAGAGTACGAGGGCAAGTTTGTGGAGAACATAAAAACTGACTGGAAAAGTTTCTATAGGTATGTGAAGAGAAAAAGATTGGTGAAGACAAATGTAGGTCCCTTACAGTCAGAAACAGGAATTTATTATGGGGAACAAAGAAATGGCTGACCAACTAAATGCATACTTTGGTTCTGTCTTCACAAAGGAGGACACAAATATCATACCAGAAATGTTGGGGAACACATGGCTAAGTGAGAGAGAGGAACTGAAAGAAATCAGTATTAGTAGAGAAATGGTGTTGGGGAAATTGATGGGATTGAAGGCCGATAAATCCCCAGGGCCTGATGGTCTGCATCCCAGAGTATTTAAGGAAGTGGCCCTGAAAATAGTGGATGTATTGGTGGTCATCTTCCAAGATTCTATAGACTCTGGAACAGTTCCTGCAGATTGGAGGGTAGCTAATGTAACCCCACTATTTAAAAAGGGAGATAGAGAGAAAGCAGGGAATTATAGACCAGTCAGACTGACGTCAGTAGTGGGGAAAATTCTACAGTCCGTTATCAAAGATTTTATAGCAGAGCACTTGGAGAACAGTGGTAGAATCGGACAGAGTCAGCATGGATTTACGAAAGGGAAATCATGCTTGACAAATCTCCCAGAATTCTTCAAGGACATAACGAGTAGAGTTGATGAGGGGGAGCCAGTGGATGTGGTTTATTTGGACTTTCAGAAGGCTTTCGACAAAGTCCCACATAAGAGATTAGCGTGTAAAATTAAAGCACATGGGATTGGGGGTAGTGTATTGCGATGGATCGAAAATTGGTTGGCAGACAGGAAACAAAGAGTAGGGATAAATGGGTCTTTTTCTGAATGGCAAGCAGTGACTAGTGGGGTACCACAGGGATCGGTGCTAGGACCCCAGCTATTCACAATATACATTAACGATTTGGAGGAGGGAACTAAATGTAATATCTCCAAATTTACAGATGACACAAAACTGGGTGGGAGGATGAGTTGTGAGGAGGACGCAGAGAAACTTCAGGGTGATTTGGACAAGTTGAGTGAGTGGGCTAATGCATGGCAGATGCAGTATAATGTGGATAAATGTGAGGTTATCCACTTTGGTAGCAAAAACAGGAAGGCAGATTATTATCTGAATGGCTATAAACTGAGAGAGGGGAATATGCTGCGAGACCTGGGTGTTCTCGTACACCAGTCACTGAAGGTAAGCATGCAGGTGCAACAGGTAAATGGTATGTTGGCCTTCATAGCGATAGGATTCGTGTACAGGAGCAGGGATGTCTTGCTGCAATTATACAGGGCTTTGGTGAGGCCACACCTGGAATATTATGTGCAGTTTTGGTCTAGTTACCTGAGGAAGGATGTTCTTGCTATAGAGGGAGTGCAGTGAAGGTTTACCAGACTGATTCCTGGGATGGTGGGACTGACGTATGAGGAGAGATTGAGTCAGTCAGGATTATATTCGCTGGAGTTCAGAAGAGTGAGGGGGGATCTCGTAGAAACCTATACAATTCTAACAGGACTTGACAGGGTAGATGCAGGAAGGATGTTCCCGATGCTGGGGGAGTCCAGAACCAGGGGTCATAGTCTAAGGATACGGGGTAATCCTTTCAGGACTGAGATGAGGAGAAATTTCGTCACCCAGAGAGTGGTGAGCCTGTGGAATTCGCTACCACAGAAAGCAGTTGAGGCCAAAACATTGTACGTTTTCAAGAAGGAGTTAGATATAGCTCTTGGGTCTAAAGGGATCAAAGGGTATTGGGGGAAAGCGGGAACAGGTTACTGAGTTGGATGATGAGCCATGATCATAATGAATTGCAGAGCAGTCTCGAAGGGCCGAATGGCCTACACCTGCTCCTATTTTCTATGTTTCTACACTGTACCCCATCCAACTCCTCAACGCACCCTGTACCCCATCCAACTCCCTCATACACATTGTACGCCATCCAACTCCCCCCCCGCCCCATATACACTGTACCCCATCCAACACCCCAACCCACACCCTGTACCCCATCCAACTCCCGCATACACATTGTACGCCATCCAGCTTCTCACACTGTTCCCCATCCAATTCCCCCACACAAACAGTACACCATCCAACACTCCCAAACAATCACCTTGTACCCCATCCAACTCCCCCGCCCCACACAGACACTGTACCCCATTCAACTGCCCCACACACATTGTACCCCATCCAACTCCCCACACACATCCTGTACCCCATCCAACTCCCCCACACACATCCTGTACCTCATCCAACTCCCCGATACACACAGTACACCATCCAACTCTCCCAAACAAACACCTTGTACCCCTCCAACTCCCCCACACACACTGTACCCCATCCAACTCCCCCCACACACACTGTACCCCATCCAACTCCCCCCACACACACTGTACCCCATCCAACTCCCCCCACACACACTGTACCCCATCCAACTCCCTCCACACACACTGTACCCCATCCAACTCCCCCCACACACACTGTACCCCATCCAACTCCCCCCACACACACTGTACCCCATCCAACTCCCCCCACACACATTGTACCCCATCCAACACCCCCACACACACTGTACCCCATCCAACTCCCCCCACACACACTGTACCCCATCCAACTCCCCCCACACACACTGTACCCCATCCAACTCCCCCGCGCACCACATACACTGTACCCCATCCAACTCCCCCCACACACACTGTACCCCATCCAACTCCCCCCACACACACTGTACCCCATCCAACTCCCCCCACACACACTGTACCCCATCCAACTCCCCCCACACACACTGTACCTCATCCAACACCCCCATACTCACTGGACCCCATCCAACTCCCCCCACACACACTGTACCCCATCCAACTCCCCCCACACACACTGTACCCCATCCAACTCCCCCGCGCACCACATACACTGTACCCCATCCAACTCCCCCCACACACATTGTACCCCATCCAACACCCCCACACACACTGTACCCCATCCAACACCCCCACACACACTGTACCCCATCCAACTCCCCCCACACACACTGTACCCCATCCAACTCCCCCCACACACACTGTACCCCATCCAACACCCCCATACTCACTGTACCCCATCCAACTCCCCCCACACACACTGTACCGCATACAACTCCCCAAGACACACACTGTACCCCATCCAACTGCCTTGCCCTCCCCACACACTGCACCCCATCCAACCCACCCGCCCCCCAAACACTCTGTACCCCTCCACCTCCCCCATACACACAAATTGTAAACCATGCAATTCCCCCATACACACTATACCCCATTCAACTCTCAACACAGGCCCTGTACCTCATCCAACTCCCCCCATACACACTGTACCTCATCCAACTCCCCCACACACACTGTACCCCATCCAACTCCCCCACACACCCTGTACCCCATCCAACTCCCCCACACACACTGTACCTCATCCAACTCCCTCACACACACTGTACCCCATCCAACTCCCCCCACACACACTGTACCCCATCCAACGCCCCCCTCACACACTGTACCCCATCCAACTCCCCCCACACACACTGTGCCCCATCCAAATCCCCCATACACACTGTACCCCATCCAACACCCCCACGCACACTATACCTCATCCAACTCCTCCACACACACTGTACCCCATCCAACTCCCCCCACACACACTGTACCCCATCCAACGCCCCCCTCACACACTGTACCCCATCCAACTCCCCCCACACACACTGTGCCCCATCCAAATCCCCCATACACACTGTACCCCATCCAACACCCCCACGCACACTATACCTCATCCAACTCCTCCACACACGCTGTACCCCACCCAACTCCCCCATACACAATGTATCCCATCCAACTCCCCCATACACACTGAACCTCATCCAACTCCCCATACACACTGTACCCCATCCAACTCCCCCACACACAATGTACCCCATCCAACGCCCCCCACACACACTGTACCCCATCCAACTCCCCCCACACACACTGTGCCCCATCCAAATCCCCCATACACACTGTACCCCATCCAACTCCCCGATATACTCTGTACCCCTTCCAACTCCCCCATACACACTGTACACCATCCAACTCCCCGATACACTCTGTACCCCATCCTACTCCCCCATACACACTGTACCCCATCCAACACCCCCATACACACTGTACCCCATCCAACACCCCCATACACACTGTACCCCATCCAACACCCCCATACACACTGTACCCCATCCAACTCCCCCATACACACTGTACCCCATCCAACTCCCCGATACACTCTGTACCCCATCCAACTCCCCCACACACACTCTACACGATCCAACTCCCCCACACACACTGTACCCCATCCAACTCCCCCCATACACACTGTCCCCCATCCAACTCCCCCCATACACACTGTACCTAATCCAACTCCCCCCATACAAACTGCACCTCATCCAACTCCCCCACACACACTGTACCCCATCCAACTCCCCCACACACACTGTACCTCATCCAACTCCCCCCACACACACTGTACCTCATCCAACTCCCCAATACACACTGTACCCCATCCAACTCCCCCACACACACTGTACCCCATTCAACTCTCAACACAGGCCCTGTACCTCATCCAACATCCCCATACACACTGTACCCCATCCAACTCCCCCACACACACTGTACCTCATCCAACTCCCCGACACACCCTGTACCCCATCCAACTCTTCCCATACACACTGTACCCCATCCAACTCCCCCCATACACACTGTACCCCATCCAACTCCCCCCATACACACTGTACCCCATCCAACTCCCCCACACACACTGTACCTCATCCAACTCCCCCACACACACTGTTCCCCATCCAACCTCCCCACACACACTGTACCCCATCCAACTCCCCCCATACACACTGTACCCCATCCAACTCCCCCACACACACTGTACCTCATCCAACTCCCCCACACACACTGTACCTCATCCAACTCCCCCACGCACACTATACCTCATCCAACTCCTCCACACACGCTGTACCCCATCCAGCTCCCCCCATACACACTGTACCTCATCCAACTCCCCCCACACACACTGTACCTCATCCAACTCCCCCATGCACACTGTTCCCCATCCAACTCCCCCATACACACTGTACCCCATCCAACTCCCCCCACACACACTGTACCCCATCCAACTCCCCCCATACACACTGTACCCCATCCAACTCCCCCACACACACTGTACCTCATCCAACTCCCCCACACACACTGTACCCCATCCAACTCCCCCACACACACTGTACCCCATCCAACTTCCCAACACACACTGTACCCCATCCAACTCCCCCCATACACACTGTACCCCATCCAACTCCCCCACACACACTGTACCCCATCCAACTTCCCCACACACACTGTACCCCATCCAACTCCCCCCATACACACTGTACCCCATCCAACTCCCCCACACACACTGTACGTCATCCAACTCCCCCACACACACTGTACCCCATCCAACTTCCCCACACACACTTTACCCCATCCAACTTCCCCACACACACTTTACCCCATCCAACTCCCCCACACACACTGTACCTCATCTAACTCCCCCACACACACTGTACCTCATCCAACTCCCCCACGCACACTGTACCTCATCCAACTCCCCCACGCACACTATACCTCATCCAACTCCCCCCACACACACTGTACCCCATCCAGCTCCCCCCATACACACTGTTCCTCATCCAACTCCCCCCACACACACTGTACCCCATCCAACTCCCCCATACACACTGTACCCCATCCAACTCCCTCACACACACTGTACCCCATCCAACTCCCCCACACACACTGTACCCCATCCAACTCCCCCCACACACACTGCACCCCATCCAACTCCCCCCACACACACTGTGCCCCATCCAACTTCCCCACACACACTGTACCCCATCCAACTCCCCCCATACACACTGTACCCCATCCAACTCCCCCACACACACTGTACGTCATCCAACTCCCCCACACACACTGTACCCCATCCAACTTCCCCACACACACTTTACCCCATCCAACTTCCCCACACACACTTTACCCCATCCAACTCCCCCACACACACTGTACCTCATCTAACTCCCCCACACACACTGTACCTCATCCAACTCCCCCACGCACACTGTACCCCATCCAACTCTTCCCATACACACTGTACCCCATCCAACTCCCCCCATACACACTGTACCCCATCCAACTCCCCCCATACACACTGTACCCCATCCAACTCCCCCACACACACTGTACCTCATCCAACTCCCCCACACACACTGTTCCCCATCCAACCTCCCCACACACACTGTACCCCATCCAACTCCCCCACACACACTGTACCTCATCCAACTCCCCCACGCACACTATACCTCATCCAACTCCTCCACACACGCTGTACCCCATCCAGCTCCCCCCATACACACTGTACCTCATCCAACTCCCCCCACACACACTGTACCTCATCCAACTCCCCCATGCACACTGTACCCCATCCAACTCCCCCACACACACTGTACCCCATCCAACTCCCCCCACACACACTGTACCCCATCCAACTCCCCCCATACACACTGTACCCCATCCAACTCCCCCACACACACTGTACCCCATCCAACTCCCCCCACACACACTGCACCCCATCCAACTCCCCCCACACACACTGTGCCCCATCCAAATCCCCCATACACACTGTACCCCATCCAACTCCCCGATACACTCTGTACCCCATCCAACTCCCCCATACACACTGTACCCCATCCAACTCCCCGATACACTCTGTACCCCATCCTACTCCCCCATACACACTGTACCCCATCCAACACCCCCATACACACTGTATCCCATCCAACTCCCCCATACACACTGTACCCCATCCAACTCCCCCCACACACACTATACACGATCCAACTCCCCCACACACACTGTACCCCATCCAACTCCCCCACACACTGTTCCCCATCCAACTCCCCCCATACACACTGTACCTCATCCAACTCCCCCATACACACTGTACCCCTTCCAACTCCCCCCAAACACACTATACCCCATCCAACTCCCCCATACACACTGTACCCCATCCAACTCCCCCCATACACACTGTACCTCATCCAACTCCCCCATACACACTGTACCCCATCCAACTCCCCCACACACACTGTACCCCATCCAACTCCCCCCACACACACTGTACCCCATCCAACTCCCCCACACACACTGTACCCCATCCAACTCCCCCACACACACTGTACCCCATCCAACTCCCCCCATACACACTGTACCCCATCCAACTCCCCCACACACACTGTACCCCATCCAACTCCCCCACACACACTGTACCCCATCCAACTCCCCCCACACACACTGCACCCCATCCAACTCCCCCCACACACACTGTGCCCCATCCAACTTCCCCACACACACTGTACCCCATCCAACTCCCCCCATACACACTGTACCCCATCCAACTCCCCCACACACACTGTACGTCATCCAACTCCCCCACACACACTGTACCCCATCCAACTTCCCCACACACACTTTACCCCATCCAACTCCCCCACACACACTGTACCTCATCTAACTCCCCCACACACACTGTACCTCATCCAACTCCCCCACGCACACTGTACCCCATCCAACTCTTCCCATACACACTGGACCCCATCCAACTCCCCCCATACACACTGTACCCTATTCCAACTCCCCCCATACACACTGTACCCCATCCAACTCCCCCACACACACTGTACCTCATCCAACTCCCCCACACACACTGTTCCCCATCCAATCTCCCCACACACACTGTACCCCATCCAACTCCCCCACGCACACTGTACCCCATCCAACTCTTCCCATACACACTGGACCCCATCCAACTCCCCCCATACACACTGTACCCCATCCAACTCCCCCCATACACACTGTACCCCATCCAACTCCCCCACACACACTGTACCTCATCCAACTCCCCCACACACACTGTACCCCATCCAGCTCCCCCCATACACACTGTACCTCATCCAACTCCCCCCACACACACTGTACCTCATCCAACTCCCCCATGCACACTGTACCCCATCCAACTCCCCCATACACACTGTACCCCATCCAACTCCCCCCACACACACTGTACCCCATCCAACTCCCCCCATACACACTGTACCCCATCCAACTCCCCCACACACTGTTCCCCATCCAACTCCCCCCATACACACTGTACCTCATCCAACTCCCCCATACACACTGTACCCCTTCCAACTCCCCCCAAACACACTATACCCCATCCAACTCCCCCATACACACTGTACCCCATCCAACTCCCCCCATACACACTGTACCTCATCCAACTCCCCCATACACACTGTACCCCATCCAACTCCCCCACACACACTGTACCCCATCCAACTCCCCCCACACACACTGTACCCCATCCAACTCCCCCACACACACTGTACCCCATCCAACTCCCCCACACACACTGTACCCCATCCAACTCCCCCCATACACACTGTACCCCATCCAACTCCCCCACACACACTGTACCCCATCCAACTCCCCCACACACACTGTACCCCATCCAACTCCCCCCACACACACTGCACCCCATCCAACTCCCCCCACACACACTGTGCCCCATCCAACTTCCCCACACACACTGTACCCCATCCAACTCCCCCCATACACACTGTACCCCATCCAACTCCCCCACACACACTGTACGTCATCCAACTCCCCCACACACACTGTACCCCATCCAACTTCCCCACACACACTTTACCCCATCCAACTCCCCCACACACACTGTACCTCATCTAACTCCCCCACACACACTGTACCTCATCCAACTCCCCCACGCACACTGTACCCCATCCAACTCTTCCCATACACACTGGACCCCATCCAACTCCCCCCATACACACTGTACCCTATTCCAACTCCCCCCATACACACTGTACCCCATCCAACTCCCCCACACACACTGTACCTCATCCAACTCCCCCACACACACTGTTCCCCATCCAATCTCCCCACACACACTGTACCCCATCCAACTCCCCCACGCACACTGTACCCCATCCAACTCTTCCCATACACACTGGACCCCATCCAACTCCCCCCATACACACTGTACCCCATCCAACTCCCCCCATACACACTGTACCCCATCCAACTCCCCCACACACACTGTACCTCATCCAACTCCCCCACACACACTGTACCCCATCCAGCTCCCCCCATACACACTGTACCTCATCCAACTCCCCCCACACACACTGTACCTCATCCAACTCCCCCATGCACACTGTACCCCATCCAACTCCCCCATACACACTGTACCCCATCCAACTCCCCCCACACACACTGTACCCCATCCAACTCCCCCCATACACACTGTACCCCATCCAACTCCCCCACACACACTGTACCTCATCCAACTCCCCCACACACACTGTACCCCATCCAACTCCCCCACACACACTGTACCCCATCCAACTTCCCCACACACACTGTACCCCATCCAACTCCCCCCATACACACTGTACCCCATCCAACTCCCCCACACACACTGTACCCCATCCAACTTCCCCACACACACTGTACCCCATCCAACTCCCCCCATACACACTGTACCCCATCCAACTCCCCCACACACACTGTACGTCATCCAACTCCCCCACACACACTGTACCCCATCCAACTTCCCCACACACACTTTACCCCATCCAACTCCCCCACACACACTGTACCTCATCTAACTCCCCCACACACACTGTACCTCATCCAACTCCCCCACGCACACTGTACCTCATCCAACTCCCACACGCACACTATACCTCATCCAACTCCCCCCACACACACTGTACCCCATCCAGCTCCCCCCATACACACTGTACCTCATCCAACTCCCCCCACACACACTGTACCCCATCCAACTCCCCCATACACACTGTACCCCATCCAACTCCCTCACACACACTGTACCCCATCCAACTCCCCCACACACACTGTACCCCATCCAACTCCCCCCACACACACTGCACCCCATCCAACTCCCCCCACACACACTGTGCCCCATCCAAATCCCCCATACACACTGTACCCCATCCAGCTCCCCGATCCACTCTGTACCCCATCCAACTCCCCCATACACACTGTACCCCATCCAACTCCCCGATACACTCTGTACCCCATCCTACTCCCCCATACACACTGTACCCCATCCAACACCCCCATACACACTGTACCCCATCCAACTCCCCCCACACACACTATACACGATCCAACTCCCCCACACACACTATACACGATCCAACTCCCCCACACACACTGTACCCCATCCAACTCCCCCACACACTGTTCCCCATCCAACTCCCCCCATACACACTGTAGCTCATCCAACTCCCCCATACACACTGTACCCCTTCCAACTCCCCCCAAACACACTATACCCCATCGAACTCCCCCATACACACTGTACCCCATCCAACTCCCCCCATACACACTGTACCTCATCCAACTCCCCCATACACACTGTACCCCATCCAACTCCCCCACACACACTGTACCCCATCCAACTCCCCCCACACACACTGTACCCCATCCAACTCCCCCACACACACTGTACCCCATCCAACTCCCCCCACACACACTGTACCCCATCCAACTCCCCCACACACACTGTACCTCATCCAACTCCCCCATACACACTGTACCCCATCTAACTCCCCTCACACACACTGTACCCCATCCAACTCCCCCACACACACTGTACCCCATCCCACTCCCCCCACACACACTGTACCCCATCCAACACCCCCACACACACTGTACCCCATCCACCTCCCCCCACACACACTGTACCCCATCCAACTCCCCCCCACACACTGTACCCCATCCAACTCCCCAATACACACTGTACCTCATCCAACAACCCCCACACACACTGTACCCCATCCAACACCCCCACACACACTGTACCCCATCCAACACCCCCACACACACTGTACCCCATCCAACTCCCCCCACACACACTGTACCCCATCCAACTCCCCCACACACACTGTACCCCATCCAACTCCCCCACACACACAGTACCTCATCCAACTCCCCCACACACACTGTACCTCATCCAACTCCCCCCACACACACTGTACCCCATCCAACTCCCCAATACACACTGTACCCCATCCAACTCCCCCACACACACTGTACCACATCCAATCCCCCACACACACTGTACCCCATCCAACTCCCCCCACACACATTGTACCCCATCCAACTCCCCCATGCACACTGTACATCATCCAACTCCCCCCACTCACATTGTACCTCATCCAACTCTCCCCCACACACTGTTCCCCATCCAACTCCCCCCATACACACTGTACCTCATCCAACTCCCCCATACACACTGTACCCCTTCCAACTCCCCCCAAACACACTATACCCCATCCAACTCCCCCCATACACACTGTACCCCATCCAACTCCCTCACACACACTGTACCCCATCCAACTCCCCCACACACACTGTACCCCATCCAACTCCCCCCACACACACTGCACCCCATCCAACTCCCCCCACACACACTGTGCCCCATCCAAATCCCCCATACACACTGTACCCCTTCCAACTCCCCGATCCACTCTGTACCCCATCCAACTCCCCCATACACACTGTACCCCATCCAACTCCCCGATACACTCTGTACCCCATCCTACTCCCCCATACACACTGTACCCCATCCAACACCCCCATACACACTGTATCCCATCCAACTCCCCCATACACACTGTACCCCATCCAACTCCCCCCACACACACTATACACGATCCAACTCCCCCACACACACTATACACGATCCAACTCCCCCACACACACTGTACCCCATCCAACTCCCCCACACACTGTTCCCCATCCAACTCCCCCCATACACACTGTAGCTCATCCAACTCCCCCATACACACTGTACCCCTTCCAACTCCCCCCAAACACACTATACCCCATCGAACTCCCCCATACACACTGTACCCCATCCAACTCCCCCCATACACACTGTACCTCATCCAACTCCCCCATACACACTGTACCCCATCCAACTCCCCCACACACACTGTACCCCATCCAACTCCCCCCACACACACTGTACCCCATCCAACTCCCCCACACACACTGTACCCCATCCAACTCCCCCCACACACACTGTACCCCATCCAACTCCCCCACACACACTGTACCTCATCCAACTCCCCCATACACACTGTACCCCATCTAACTCCCCTCACACACACTGTACCCCATCCAACTCCCCCACACACACTGTACCCCATCCCACTCCCCCCACACACACTGTACCCCATCCAACACCCCCACACACACTGTACCCCATCCACCTCCCCCCACACACACTGTACCCCATCCAACTCCCCCCCACACACTGTACCCCATCCAACTCCCCAATACACACTGTACCTCATCCAACAACCCCCACACACACTGTACCCCATCCAACACCCCCACACACACTGTACCCCATCCAACACCCCCACACACACTGTACCCCATCCAACTCCCCCCACACACACTGTACCCCATCCAACTCCCCCACACACACTGTACCCCATCCAACTCCCCCACACACACTGTACCTCATCCAACTCCCCCACACACACTGTACCTCATCCAACTCCCCCCACACACACTGTACCCCATCCAACTCCCCAATACACACTGTACCCCATCCAACTCCCCCACACACACTGTACCACATCCAATCCCCCACACACACTGTACCCCATCCAACTCCCCCCACACACATTGTACCCCATCCAACTCCCCCATGCACACTGTACATCATCCAACTCCCCCCACTCACATTGTACCTCATCCAACTCTCCCCCACACACTGTTCCCCATCCAACTCCCCCCATACACACTGTACCTCATCCAACTCCCCCATACACACTGTACCCCTTCCAACTCCCCCCAAACACACTATACCCCATCCAACTCCCCCCATACACACTGTACCCCATCCAACTCCCCCCATACACACTGTACCTCATCCAACTCCCCCATACACACTGTACCCCATCCAACTCCCCCACACACACTGTACCCCATCCAACTCCCCCCACACACACTGTACCCCATCCAACTCCCCCACACACACTGTACCCCATCCAACTCCCCCCATACACACTGTACCCCATCCAACTCCCCCACACACACTGTACCCCATCCAACTCCCCCCATACACACTTTACCCCATCCAACTCCCCCACACACACTGTACCCCATCCAACTCCCCCACACACACTGTACCTCATCCAACTCCCCCATACACACTGTACCTCATCCAACTCCCCCATACACACTGTACCCCATCTAACTCCCCTCACACACACTGTACCCCATCCAACTCCCCCACACACACTGTACCCCATCCCACTCCCCCCACACACACTGTACCCCATTCAACACCCCCACACACACTGTACCCCATCCACCTCCCCCCACACACACTGTACCCCATCCAACTCCCCCCACACACACTGTACCCCATCCAACTCCCCCCACACACACTGTACCCCATCCAACTCCCCAATACACACTGTACCCCATCCAACTCCCCCACACACACTGTACCACATCCAATCCCCCACACACACTGTACCCCATCCAACTCCCCCCACACACATTGTACCCCATCCAACTCCCCCATGCACACTGTACATCATCCAACTCCCCCCACGCACATTGTACCTCATCCAACTCTCCCACACACACTGTACCCCATCCAACTCCCCCATACACACTGTACCTCATCCAACTCCCCCATACACACTGTACCCCATCCAACTCCCCCCACACACACTGTACCTCATCCAACTCCCCCCATACACACTGTACCCCATCCAACTCCCCCCACACACACTGTACCTCATCCAACTCCCCCCATACACACTGTACCCCATCCAACTCCCCAATACACACTGTACCACATCCAACTCCCCAATACACACTGTACCCCATCCAACTCCCCCACACACACTGTCCCCCATCCAACTCCCCCAAACACACTGTACCCCATCCAACTCCCCAATACACACTGTACCCCATCCAACTCCCCAATACACACTGTACCTCATCCAACTCCCCCCACACACACTGTACCCCATCCAACACCCCCACACACACTGTACCCCATCCAACTCCCCAATACACACTGTACCCCATCCAACACCCCCACACACACTGTACCCCATCCAACTCCCCCACACACACTGTACCCCATCGAACTCCCCAATACACACTGTACCCCATCCAACTCCCCAATACACACTGTACCTCATCCAACTCCCCCACACACACTGTACCCCATCCAACACCCCCACACACACTGTACCCCGTCCAACTCCCCAGTACACACTGTACCCCGTCCAACTCCCCAATACACACTGTACCCCATCCAACTCTCCCCACACACACTGTACCCCATCCAACTCCCCAATACATACTGTACCGCATCCAATTCCCCAAGACACACTGTACCTCATCCAACTCCCCCCACACACACTGTACCCCATCCAACTCCCCCACACACACTGTACCCCATCCAACTCCCCAATACATACTGTACCCCATCCAACTCCCCCCACACACACTGTGCCCCATCCAACTCCCCAATACACACTGTACCCCATCCAACTCCCCCACACACACTGTACCCCATCCAACACCCCCACACACACTGTACCCCATCCAACTCCCTAATACACACTGTACCCCATCCAACTCCCCCACACACACTGTACCCCATCCAACACCCCCACACACGCTGTACCCCATCCAACTCCCCAATAAACACTGTACCCGATCCAACTCCCCCACACACACTGTACCCCATCCAACACGCCCGCACAGACTGTACCCAATCCAACTCTCCCCACACACACTGTACCTCATCCAACTCCCCCACACACACTGTACCTCATCCGACTCCCCCCACACACACTGTACCCCATCCAACACCCCCACACACACTGTACCTTATCCAACTCCCGAATACACACTGTACGCCATCCAACTCCCCAATACACACTGTACCCCATCCAACTCCCCCACACACACTGTACCCCATCCAACACCCTAACACACACTGTGTACCATTCAACTCCCCAATACACACTGTACCCCATCAAAATCCCCAATACACACTGTACCCCATCCAACTCCCCAATACACACTGTACCCCATCCAACTCTGCAATACACACTTTACCTCATCCAACTCCCCCATACACACTGTACCCCATCCAACTCTCCCCACACACACTGTACCCCATCCAACTCCCCAATACACACTTCACCTCATCCAACTCCCCCATACACACTGTACCCCATCCAACTCTCCCCACACACACTGTACCCCATCCAACTCCCCAATACACACTGTACCTCATCCAACTCCCCCATACACACTCTACCCCATCCAACTCGCCCCACACACACTGTACCCCATCCAACTCTCCCCACACTCGCTGTCCCCCATCCAACACCCCAATACACACTGTACCCCATCCAACTCCCCCCACACACACTGTACCCCATCCAACTCCCCAATACACACTGTACCCCATCCAACTCCCCCCACACACACTGTACCCAATCCAACTCCCCAATACACACTGTACCCCATCCAACTCCGCCCACACACACTGTACCTCATCCAACTCCTGCCACACACACTGTACCCCATCCAACACCCCCACACACACTGTACCCCATCCAACTCCCCCCACAGACACTGTACCCCATCCAACTCCCCCACACACACTGTACCCCATCCAACTCCCCAATACACACTGTACCTCATCCAACTCCCCCCACACACACTGTACCCCATCCAACACCCCCACACACACTCTACCCCATCCAACTCCCCCCACACACACTGTACCCCATCCAACTCCCCCACACACACTGTACCCCATCCAACTCCGCAATACACACTGTACCCCATCCAACTCCCCCACACACACTGTACCCCATCCAACTCCCCCACACACACTACCTCATCCAACTCCCCCACACACACTGTACCTCATCCAACTCCCCCCACACACACTGTACCCCATCCAACTCCCCAATACACACTGTACCCCATCCAACTCCCCCACACACACTGTACCACATCCAAATCCCCCACACACACTGTACCCCATCCAACTCCCCCACACACACTGTACCCCATCCAACTCCCCCATACACACTGTACCCCATCCAACTCCCCAATACACACTGTACCACATCCAACTCCCCAATACACACTGTACCCCATCCAACTCCCCCACACACACTGTACCCCATCCAACTCCCCCATACACACTGTACCCCATCCAACTCCCCAATACACACTGTACCCCATCCAACTCCCCAATACACACTGTACCCCATCCAACTCCCCAATACACACTGTACCCCATCCAACTCCCCCCACACACACTGTACCCCATCCAACACCCCCACACACACTGTACCCCATCCAACTCCCCAATACACACTGTACCCCATCCAACTCCCCCATACACACTGTACCTCATCCAACTCCCCCACTCACACTGTACCCCATCCAACTCCCCAATACACACTGTACCCAATCCAACTCCCCAATACACACTGTACCCCATCCAACTCCCCCACACACACTGTACCCCATCCAACTCCCCCACACACACTGTACCCCATCCAACTCCCCAATTCACACTGTACCCCATCCAACTCCCCAATACACACTGTACCCCATCCAACTCCCCCACACACACTGTACCCCATCCAACACCTCCACACACACTGTACCCCATCCAAATCTCCCCACACACACTGTACCTCATCCAACTCCCCCACACACACTGTACCTCATCCAACTCCCCCCACACACACTGTACCCCATCCAACACCCCCACACACACTGTACCTCATCCAACTCCCCCACACACACTGTACCCCATCCAACTCCCCCATACACACTATACCCCATCCAACTCTCCCCACACACACTGTACCCCATCCAACTCCCCAATACACACTGTACCCCATCCAACTCCCCCCACACACACTGTACCCCATCCAACTCCCCAATACACACTGTACCCCATCCAACTCCCCCCACACACACTGTACCCCATCCAACTCCCCAATACACACTGTACCCCATCCAACTCCCCAATACACACTGTACCCCATCCAACTCCCCCACACACACTGTACCCCATTCAACACCCCCACACACACTGTACCCCATCCAACTCCCTAATACACACTGTACCCCATCCAACTCCCCCACACACACTGTACCCCATCCAACACCCCCACACACACTGTACCCTAGCCAACTCCCCAATAAACACTGTACCCCATCCAACTCCCCCACACACACTGTACCCCATCCAACACCCCCACACACACTGTACCCCATCCAACTCTCCCCACACACACTGTACCTCATCCAACTCCCCCACACACACTGTACCTCATCCGACTCCCCCCACACACACTGTACCCCATCCAACACCCTAACACACACTGTACCCCATCCAACTCCCCAATACACACTGTACGCCATCCAACTCCCCAATACACACTGTACCCCATCCAACTCCCCCACACACACTGTACCCCATCCAACACCCCCACACACACTGTACCCCATCCAACACCCCCACACACACTGTACCCCATCCAACTCCCCAATACACACTGTACCCCATCCAACTCCCCAATACACACTGTACCCCATCCAACTCCCCAATACACACTGTACCCTATCCAACTCCCCAATACACACTTTACCTCATCCAACTCCCCCATACACACTGTACCCCATCCAACTCTCCCCACACACACTGTACCCAATCCAACTCCCCAATACACACTTCACCTCATCCAACTCCCCCATACACACTGTACCCCATCCGACTCTCCCCACACACACTGTACCCCATCCAACTCCCCAATACACACTGTACCTCATCCAACTCCCCCATACACACTGTACCCCATCCAACTCGCCCCACACACACTGTACCCCATCCAACTCTCCCCACACACGCTGTACCCCATCCAACTCCCCAATACACACTGTACCCCATCCAACTCCCCCCACACACACTATACCCCATCCAACTCCCCAATACACACTGTACCCCATCCAACTCCCCCCACATACACTGTACCCCATCAAACTCCCCAATACACACTGTACCCCATCCAACTCCGCCCACACACACTGTACCTCATCCAACTCCCCCCACACACACTGTACCCCATCCAACACCCCCACACACACTGTACCCCATCCAACTCCCCCCACAGACACTGTACCCCATCCAACTCCCCCACACACACTGTACCCCATCCAACTCCCCAATACACACTGTACCTCATCCAACTCCCCCCACACACACTGTACCCCATCCAACACCCCCACACACACTGTACCCCATCCAACTCCCCCCACACACACTGTACCCCATCCAACTCCCCCACACACACTGTACCCCATCCAACTCCCCAATACACACTGTACCCCATCCAACTCCCCCACACACACTGTACCCCATCCAACTCCCCCACACACACTGTACCTCATCCAACTCCCCCACACACACTGTACCTCATCCAACTCCCCCCACACACACTGTACCCCATCCAACTCCCCAATACACACTGTACCCCATCCAACCCCCCCACACACACTGTACCACATCCAAATCCCCCACACACACTGTACCCCATCCAACTCCCCCACACACACTGTACCCCATCCAACTCCCCCATACACACTGTACCCCATCCAACTCCCCAATACACACTGTACCACATCCAACTCCCCAATACACACTGTACCCCATCCAACTCCCCCACACACACTGTACCCCATCCAACTCCCCCATACACACTGTACCCCATCCAACTCCCCAATACACACTGTACCTCATCCATCTCCCCCCACACACACTGTACCCCATCCAACACCCCCACACACACTGTACCCCATCCAACTCCCCAATACACACTGTACCCCATCCAACTCCCCCATACACACTGTACCTCATCCAACTCCCCCACACACACTGTACCCCATCCAACTCCCCAATACACACTGTACCCCATCCAACTCCCCAATACACACTGTACCCCATCCAACTCCCCAATACACACTGTACCCCATCCAACTCCCCAATACACACTGTACCCCATCCAACTCCCCCACACACACTGTACCCCATCCAACACCCCCACACACACTGTACCCCATCCAACTCCCCAATTCACACTGTACCCCATCCAACTCCCCAATACACACTGTACCCCATCCAACTCCCCCACACACACTGTACCCCATCCAACACCTCCACACACACTGTACCCCATCCAACTCTCCCCACACACACTGTACCTCATCCAACTCCCCCACACACACTGTACCTCATCCAACTCCCCCCACACACACTGTACCCCATCCAACACCCCCACACACACTGTACCTCATCCAACTCCCCCACACACACTGTACCCCATCCAACTCCCCCATACACACTGTACCCCATCCAACTCTCCCCACACACACTGTACCCCATCCAACTCCCCAATACACACTGTACCCCATCCAATTCCCCCCACACACACTGTACCCCATCCAACTCCCCAATACACACTGTACCCCATCCAACTCCCCCCACACACACTGTACCCCATCCAACTCCCCAATACACACTGTACCCCATCCAACTCCCCCCACACACACTGTACATCATACAACTCCCCCCACACACACTGTACCCCATCCAACACCCCCACGCACACTGTACCCCATCCAACTCCCCCCGCACACACTGTACCCCATCCAACTCCCCCACACACACTGTACCCCATCCAACTCCCCAATACACACTGTACCTCATCCAACTCCCCCCACACACACTGTACCCCATCCAACACCCCCACATACACTGTACCCCATCCAACTCCCCCCACACACACTGTACCCCACCAACTCCCCCACACACACTGTACCCCATCCAACTCCCCAATACACACTGTACCACATCCAACTCCCCAATACACACTGTACCCCATCCAACTCCCCCACACACACTGTACCCCATCCAACTCCCCCATACACACTGTACCCCATCCAACTCCCCAATACACACTGTACCCCATCCAACTCCCCAATACACACTGTACCTCATCCAACTCCCCCCACACACACTGTACCCCATCCAACACCCCCACACACACTGTACTCCATCCAACTCCCCAATACACACTGTACCCCATCCAACTCCCCCATACACACTGTACCTCATCCAACTCCCCCACACACACTGTACCCCATCCAACTCCCCAATACACACTGTACCCCATCCAACTCCCCAATACACACTGTACCCCATCCAACTCCCCAATACACACTGTACCCCATCCATCTCCCCCACACACACTGTACCCCATCCAACACCCCCACACACACTGTACCCCATCCAACTCCCCAATTCACACTGTACCCCATCCAACTCCCCAATACACACTGTACCCCATCCAACTCCCCCACACACACTGTACCCCATCCAACTCCCCCACACACACTGTACCCCATCCAACACCTCCACACACACTGTACCCCATCCAACTCTCCCCACACACACTGTACCTCATCCAACTCCCCCACACACACTGTACCTCATCCAACTCCCCCCACACACACTGTACCCCATCCAACACCCCCACACACACTGTACCTCATCCAACTCCCCCACACACACTGTACCCCATCCAACTCCCCAATACACACTGTACCCCATCCAACTCCCCCCACACACACTGTACCCCATCCAACTCCCCAATACACACTGTACCCCATCCAACTCCCCCCACACACACTGTACCCCATCCAACTCCCCAATACACACTGTACCCCATCCAACTCCCCCCACACACACTGTACATCATACAACTCCCCCCACACACACTGTACCCCATCCAACACCCGCACGCACACTGTACCCCATCCAACTCCCCAATACACACTGTACCCCATCCAACTCCCCAATACACACTGTACCCCATCCAACTCCCCCACACACACTGTACCCCATCCAACTCCCTAATACACACTGTACCCCATCCAACTCCCCCACAAACACTGTACCCCATCCAACACCCCCACACACACTGTACCCCATCTAACTCCCCAATAAACACTGTACCCCATCCAACTCCCCCACACACACTGTACCCCATCCAACACCCCCACACACACTGTACCCCATCCAACTCTCCCCACACACACTGTACCTCATCCAACTCCCCCACACACACTGTACCTCATCCGACTCCCCCCACACACACTGTACCCCATCCAACACCCCCACACACACTGTACCCCATCCAGCTCCCCAATACACACTGTACGCCATCCAACTCCCCAATACACACTGTACCCCATCCAACTCCCCCACACACACTGTACCCCATCCAACACCCCCACACACACTGTACCCCATCCAACACCCCCACACACACTGTACCCCATCCAACTCCCCAATACACACTGTACCCCATCCAACTCCCCAATACACACTGTACCCCATCCAACTCCCCAATACACACTTTACCTCATCCAACTCCCCCATACACACTGTACCCCATCCAACTCTCCCCACACACACTGTACCCCATCCAACTCCCCAATACACCCTTCACCTCATCCAACTCCCCCATACACACTGTACCCCATCCAACTCTCCCCACACACACTGTACGCCATCCAACTCCCCAATACACACTGTACCTCATCCAACTCCCCCATACACACTGTACCCCATCCAACTCGCCCCACACACACTGTACCCCATCCAACTCTCCCCACACACGCTGTACCCCATCCAACTCCCCAATACACACTGTACCCCATCCAACTCCCCCCACACACACTATACCCCATCCAACTCCCCAATACACACTGTACCCCATCCAACTCCCCCCACATACACTGTACCCCATCCAACTCCCCAATACACACTGTACCCCATCCAACTCCGCCCACACACACTGTACCTCATCCAACTCCCCCCACACACACTGTACCCCATCCAACACCCCATCACACACTGTACCCCATCCAACTCCCCCCACAGACACTGTACCCCATCCAACTCCCCCACACACACTGTACCCCATCCAACTCCCCAATACACACTGTACCTCATCCAACTCCCCCCACACACACTGTACCCCATCCAACACCCCCACACACACTGTTCCCCATCCAACTCCCCCCACACACACTGTACCCCATCCAACTCCCCCACACACACTGTACCCCATCCAACTCCCCAATACACACTGTACCCCATCCAACTCCCCCACACACACTGTACCCCATCCAACTCCCCCACACACACTGTACCTCATCCAACTCTCCCACACACACTGTACCTCATCCAACTCCCCCCACACACACTGTACCCCATCCAACTCCCCAATACACACTGTACCCCATCCAACTCCCCCACACACACTGTACCACATCCAAATCCCCCACACACACTGTACCCCATCCAACTCCCCCACACACACTGTACCCCATCCAACTCCCCAATACACACTGTACCACATCCAACTCCCCAATACACACTGTACCCCATCCAACTCCCCCACACACACTGTACCCCATCCAACTCCCCCATACACACTGTACCCCATCCAACTCCCCAATACGCACTGTACCCCATTCAACTCCCCAATACACACTGTACCTCATCCATCTCCCCCCACACACACTGTACCCCATCCAACACCCCCACACACACTGTACCCCAGCCAACTCCCCAATACACACTGTACCCCATCCAACTCCCCCATACACACTGTACCTCATCCAACTCCCCCACACACACTGTACCCCATCCAACTCCCCAATACACACTGTACCCCATCCAACTCCCCAATACACACTGTACCCCATCCAACTCCCCCACACACACTGTACCCCATCCAACACCCCCACACACACTGTACCCCATCCAACTCCCCAATTCACACTGTACCCCATCCAACTCCCCAATACACACTGTACCCCATCCAACTCCCCCACACACACTGTACCCCATCCAACACCTCCACACACACTGTACCCCATCCAACTCTCCCCACACACACTGTACCTCATCCAACTCCCCCACACACACTGTACCTCATCCAACTCCCCCCACTCACACTGTACCCCATCCAACACCCCCACACACACTGTACCTCATCCAACTCCCCCACACACACTGTACCCCATCCAACTCCCCCATACACACTGTACCCCATCCAACTCTCCCCACACACACTGTACCCCATCCAACTCCCCAATACACACTGTACCCCATCCAACTCCCCCCACACACACTGTACCCCATCCAACTCCCCAATACACACTGTACCCCATCCAACTCCCCCCACACACACTGTACCCCATCCAACTCCCCAATACACACTGTACCCCATCCAACTCCCCCCACACACACTGTACATCATACAACTCCCCCCACACACACTGTACCCCATCCAACACCCCCACGCACACTGTACCCCATCCAACTCCCCCCACACACACTGTACCCCATCCAACTCCCCCACACACACTGTACCCCATCCAACTCCCCAATACACACTGTACCCCATCCAACTCTCCCCACACACACTGTACCTCATCCAACTCCCCCCACACACACTGTACCCCATCCAACACCCCCACACACACTGTACCCCATCCAACTCCCCCCACACACACTGTACCCCATCCAACTCCCCCACACACACTGTACCCCATCCAACTCCCCAATACACACTGTACCCCATCCAACTCCCCCACACACACTGTACCCCATCCAACTGCCCCACACACACTGTACCTCATCCAACTCCCCCACACACACTGTACCTCATCCAACTCCCCCCACACACACTGTACCTCATCCAACTCCCCCACACACACTGTACCCCATCCAACTCCCCCACACACACTGTACCCCATCGAACTCCCCCACACACACTGTACCACATCCAAATCCCCCACACACACTGTACCCCATCCAACTCCCCCACACACACTGTACCCGATCCAACACCCCCATACACACTGTACCCCTCCACCTCCCCCATACACACAAATTGTAAACCATGCAATTCCCCCATACACACTGTACCCCATTCAACTCTCAACACAGGCCCTGTACCTCATCCAACTCCCCCCACACACTGTACCCCATCCAACTCCCCCACACACACTGTACCTCATCCAACATCCCCACACACACTGTACCTCATCCAACTCCCCCATACACACTGTACCTCATCCTACTCCCCCACACACACTGTACCCCATCCAACTCCCCCATACACACTGTACCCCATCCAACTCCCCCACACACACTGTACCTCATCCAACTCCCCCCACACACACTGTACCCCATCCAACTCCCCCACACACACTGTACCTCATCCAACTCCCCCACACACACTGTACCCATCCAACTCCCCCACACACACTGTACCTCATCCAACTCCCCCACACACACTGTACCTCATCCAACTCCCCCACACACACTGTACCCCATCCAACTCCCCCATACACACTGTACCCCATCCAACTCCCCCATACACACTGTACCCCATCCAACTCCCCCATACACACTGTACCCCATCCAACTCCCCCACACACACTGTACCCCATCCAACTCCCCCACACACACTGTACCCCATCCAACTCCCCCATACACACTGTACCCCATCCAACTCCCCCAAACACACTGTACCCTATCCAACTCCCCGATACACTCTGTACCCCATCCAACTCCCCCATACACACTGTACCCCATCCAACTCCCCGATACACTCTGTACCCCATCCTACTCCCCCATACACACTGTACCCCATCCAACTCCCCGATACACTCTGTCCCCCATCCAACTCCCCCAGAGACACTGTACCCCACCCAACTCCCCCATACACAATGGTCCCCATCCAACTCCCCCAGACACACTGTACCCCATCCAACTCCCCCATACACACTGAACCTCATCCAACTCTCCATACACACTGTACCCCATCCAACTCCCCCATACACACTGTCCCCCATCCAACTCCCCCAGAGACACTGTACCCCACCCAACTCCCCCATACACACTGTACCCCATCCAACTCCCCCAGAGACACTGTACCCCGCCCAACTCCCCCATACACAATGTACCCCATCCAACTCCCCCCAACACACTGTGCCCCATCCAACTCCCCCATTCACACTGAACCTCATCCAACTCCCCATACACACTGTACCCCATCCAACTCCCCCAGACACAATGTTCCCCATCCAACTCCCCCACACACAATTTACCCCATCCAACTCCCCCATACACACTGTACCTCATCCAACTCTCCCCACACACACTGTACCCCATCCAACTCTCCCACACACACTGTACCCCATCCAACTCCCCCATACACACTGTACCCCATCCAATTCCCCCCACACACACTGTACCTCATCCAACTCCCCCCACACACACTGTACCCCATCCAACACCCCCACACACACTGTACCTCATCCAACTCCCCCACACACACTGTACCCCATCCAACTCCCCCATACACACTGTACCTCATCCAACTCCTCCCATACACACTGTACCCCATCCAACTCCCCAATACACACTGTACCCCATCCAACTCCCCCACACACACTGTACCTCATCCAACTCCCCCCACACACACTGTACCCCATCCAACTCCCCCATACACACTGTACCCCATCCAACTCCCCGATACACACTGTACTCCATCCAACACCCCCACACACACTGTACCCCATCCAACTCCCCCCACACAGACTGTACCCCATCCAACACCCCCACACACACTGTACCCCATCCAACTCCCCCGACACACACTGTACCCCATCCAACACCCCCACACACACTGTACCCCATCCAACTCTCCCCACACACTCTGTACCCCATCCAACTCCCCCCACACACACTGTACCTCATCCAACATCCCCATACACACTGTACCCCATCCAACTCCCCCCACACACACTGTACCTCATCCAACATCCCCATACACACTGTACCCCATCCAACTCCCCCCACACACACTGTACCTCATCCAACTCCCCCACACACACTGTGCTCCATCCAACTCCCCCACACACACTGTACCCCATCCAACTCCCCCCACACACACTGTACCTCATCCAACTCCCCCACACACACTGTACCTTATCCAACTCCCCCCATACACACTGTACCCCATCCAACTCCCCCCATACACACTGTACCCCATCCAACTCCCCCCATACACACTGTACTCCATCCAACTCCCCCACACACACTGTACCCCATCCAACTCCCCCATACACACTGTACCCCATTCAACTCTCAACACAGGTCCTGTACCTCATCCAACATCCCCATACACACTGTACCTCATCCAACTCCCCCACACTCACTGTACCCCATCCAACTCCCCCACACACACTGTACCCCATCCAACTCCCCCACACACACTGTACCTCATCCAACTCCCCCACACACACTGTACCCCATCCAACTCCCCCATACACACTGTACCCCATCCAACTCCCCGATACACACTGTACCCCATCCAACAACCCCACACACACTGTACCCCATCCAACTCCCCCCACACACACTGTACCCCATCCAACTCCCCCATACACACTGTACCCCATCCAACTCCCCGATACACACTGTACCCCATCCAACAACCCCACACACACTGTACCCCATCCAACTCCCCGACACACACTGTACCTCATCCAACTCCCCCACACACACTGTACCTCATCCAACTCCCCCACACACACTGTACCTCATCCAACTCCCCCACACACACTGTACCTCATCCAACTCCCCCACACACACCGTACCTCATCCAACTCCCCCCATACACACTGTACCCCATCCAACTCCCCCACACGCACTGTACCCCATCCAACTCCCCCATACACACTGTACCCCATCCAACTCCCCCAAACACACTGTACCCTATCCAACTCCCCGATACACTCTGTACCCCATCCAACTCCCCCATACACACTGTACCCCATCCAACTCCCCGATACACTCTGTACCCCATCCTACTCCCCCATACACACTGTACCCCATCCAACTCCCCGATACACTCTGTCCCCCATCCAACTCCCCCAGAGACACTGTACCCCACCCAACTCCCCCATACACAATGGACCCCATCCAACTCCCCCAGACACACTGTACCCCATCCAACTCCCCCATACACACTGAACCTCATCCAACTCTTCATACACACTGTACCCCATCCAACTCCCCCATACACACTGTCCCCCATCCAACTCCCCCAGAGACACTGTACCCCACCCAACTCCCCCATACACACTGTACCCCATCCAACTCCCCCAAAGACACTGTACCCCGCCCAACTCCCCCATACACAATGTACCCCATCCAACTCCCCCCAACACACTGTGCCCCATCTAACTCCCCCATACACACTGTACCTCATCCAACTCTCCCCACACACACTGTACCCCATCCAACTCTCCCACACACACTGTACCCCATCCAACTCCCCCATACACACTGTGCCCCATCCAACTCCCCAATACACACTGTACCCCATCCAACTCCCCCCACACACACTGTACCCCATCCAACTCCCCAATACACACTGTACCCCATCCAACTCCCCCCACACACACTGTACATCATACAACTCCCCCCACACACACTGTACCCCATCCAACTCCCCCACACACACTGTACCCCATCCAACTCCCCAAGACACACTGTACCTCATCCAACTCCCCCCACACACACTGTACCCCATCCAACACCCCCACACACACTGTACCCCATCCAACTCCCCCCACACACACTGTACCCCATCCAACTCCCCCACACACACTGTACCCCATCCAACTCCCCAATACACACTGTACCCCATCCAACTCCCCCACACACACTGTACCCCATCCAACTCCCCCACACACACTGTACCTCATCCAACTCCCCCACACACACTGTAACTCATCCAACTCCCCCCACACACACTGTACCTCATCCAACTCCCCCACACACACTGTACCCCATCCAACTCCCCCACACACACTGTACCCCATCCAACTCCCCCACACACACTGTACCACATCCAAATCCCCCACACACACTGTACCCCATCCAACTCCCCCACACACACTGTACCCGATCCAACACCCCCATACACACTGTACCCCTCCACCTCCCCCATACACACAAATTGTAAACCATGCAATTCCCCCATACACACTGTACCCCATTCAACTCTCAACACAGGCCCTGTACCTCATCCAACTCCCCCCACACACTGTACCCCATCCAACTCCCCCACACACACTGTACCTCATCCAACATCCCCATACACACTGTACCTCATCCAACTCCCCCATACACACTGTACCTCATCCAACTCCCCCACACACACTGTACCCCATCCAACTCCCCCATACACACTGTACCCCATCCAACTCCCCCACACACACTGTACCTCATCCAACTCCCCCCACACACACTGTACCCCATCCAACTCCCCCACACACACTGTACCTCATCCAACTCCCCCACACACACTGTACCCATCCAACTCCCCCACACACACTGTACCTCATCCAACTCCCCCACACACACTGTACCTCATCCAACTCCCCCACACACACTGTACCTCATCCAACTCCCCCACACACACCGTACCTCATCCAACTCCCCCCATACACACTGTACCCCATCCAACTCCCCCACACACACTGGACCCCATCCAACTCCCCCACACACACTGTACCCCATCCAACTCCCCCAAACACACTGTACCCTATCCAACTCCCCGATACACTCTGTACCCCATCCAACTCCCCCCATACACACTGTACCCCATCCAACTCCCCCCATACACACTGTACCCCATCCAACTCCCCCCATACACACTGTACTCCATCCAACTCCCCCCATACACACTGTACCCCATCCAACTCCCCAATACACACTGTACCCCATCCAACTCCCCCACACACACTGTACCTCATCCAACTCCCCCCACACACACTGTACCTCATCCAACTCCCCCCACACACACTGTACCCCATCCAACTCCCCCACACACACCGTACCTCATCCAACTCCCCCCATACACACTGTACCCCATCCAACTCCCCCACACACACTGTACCCCATCCAACTCCCCCACACAAACTGTACCCCATCCAACTCCCCCAAACACACTGTACCCCATCCAACTCTCCCACACACACTGTACCCCATCCAACTCCCCCATACACACTGTACCCCATCCAATTCCCCCCACACACACTGTACCTCATCCAACTCCCCCCACACACACTGTACCCCATCCAACACCCCCACACACACTGTACCTCATCCAACTCCCCCCACACACACTGTACCCCATCCAACTCCCCCATACACTCTGTATCTCATCCAACTCCTCCCATACACACTGTACCCCATCCAACTCCCCAATACACACTGTACCCCATCCAACTCCCCCACACACACTGTACCTCATCCAACTCCCCCCACACACACTGTACCCCATCCAACTCCCCCATACACACTGTACCCCATCCAACTCCCCGATACACACTGTACTCCATCCAACACCCCCACACACACTGTACCCCATCCAACTCCCCCCACACACACTGTACCCCATCCAACACCCCCACACACACTGTACCCCATCCAACTCCCCCGACACACACTGTACCCCATCCAACACCCCCACACACACTGTACCCCATCCAACTCTCCCCACACACACTGTACCCCATCCAACTCCCCCCACACACACTGTACCTCATCCAACATCCCCATACACACTGTACCCCATCCAACTCCCCCCACACACACTGTACCTCATCCAACATCCCCATACACACTGTTCCCCATCCAGCTCCCCCCACACACACTGTACCTCATTCAACTCCCCCATGCACACTGTGCTCCATCCAACTCCCCCACACACACTGTACCCCATCCAACTCCCCCCACACACACTGTACCTCATCCAACTCCCCCACACACACTGTACCTTATCCAACTCCCCCCATACACACTCTACCCCATCCAACTCCCCCCATACACACTGTACCCCATCCAACTCCCCCCATACACACTGTACTCCATCCAACTCCCCCCATACACACTGTACCCCATCCAACTCCCCAATACACACTGTACCCCATCCAACTCCCCCCACACACACTGTACCTCATCCAACTCCCCCCACACACACTGTACCTCATCCAACTCCCCCCACACACACTGTACCCCATCCAACTCCCCCACACACACCGTACCTCATCCAACTCCCCCCACACACACTGTACCCCATCCAACTCCCCCACACACACTGTACCCCATCCAACTCCCCCACACACACTGTACCCCATCCAACTCCCCCAAACACACTGTACCCTATCCAACTCCCCGATACACTCTGTACCCCATCCAACTCCCCCATACACACTGTACCCCATCCAACTCCCCGATACACTCTGTACCCCATCCTACTCCCCCATACACACTGTACCCCATCCAACTCCCCGAGACACTCTGTCCCCCATCCAACTCCCCCAGAGACACTGTACCCCACCCAACTCCCCCATACACAATGGACCCCATCCAACTCCCCCAGACACACTGTACCCCATCCAACTCCCCCATACACACTGAACCTCATCCAACTCTCCATACACACTGTACCCCATCCAACTCCCCCATACACACTGTCCCCCATCCAACTCCCCCAGAGACACTGTACCCCACCCAACTCCCCCATACACACTGTACCCCATCCAACTCCCCCAGAGACACTGTACCCCGCCCAACTCCCCCATACACAATGTACCCCATCCAACTCCCCCCAACACACTGTGCCCCATCCAACTCCCCCATTCACACTGAACCTCATCCAACTCCCCATACACACTGTACCCCATCCAACTCCCCCACACACAATGTTCCCCATCCAACTCCCCCACACACAATTTACCCCATCCAACTCCCCCATACACACTGTACCTCATCCAACTCTCCCCACACACACTGTACCCCATCCAACTCTCCCACACACACTGTACCCCATCCAACTCCCCCATACACACTGTACCCCATCCAATTCCCCCCACACACACTGTACCTCATCCAACTCCCCCCACACACACTGTACCCCATCCAACACCCCCACACACACTGTACCTCATCCAACTCCCCCCACACACACTGTACCCCATCCAACTCCCCCATACACACTGTACCTCATCCAACTCCTCCCATACACACTGTACCCCATCCAACTCCCCAATACACACTGTACCCCATCCAACTCCCCCACACACACTGTACCTCATCCAACTCCCCCCACACACACTGTACCCCATCCAACTCCCCCATACTCACTGTACCCCATCCAACTCCCCGATACACACTGTACTCCATCCAACACCCCCACACACACTGTACCCCATCCAACTCCCCCCACACACACTGTACCCCATCCAACACCCCCACACACACTGTACCCCATCCAACTCCCCCGACACACACTGTACCCCATCCAACACCCCCACACACACTGTACCCCATCCAACTCTCCCCACACACACTGTACCCCATCCAACTCCCCCCACACACACTGTACCTCATCCAACATCCCCATACACACTGTACCCCATCCAACTCCCCCCACACACACTGTACCTCATCCAACATCCCCATACACACTGTTCCCCATCCAACTCCCCCCACACACACTGTACCTCATCCAACTCCCCCATACACACTGTGCTCCATCCAACTCCCCCACACACACTGTACCCCATCCAACTCCCCCCACACACACTGTACCTCATCCAACTCCCCCACACACACTGTACCTTATCCAACTCCCCCCATACACACTGTTCCCCATCCAACTCCCCCCATACACACTGTACCCCATCCAACTCCCCCCATACACACTGTACTCCATCCAACTCCCCCCATACACACTGTACCCCATCCAACTCCCCAATACACACTGTACCCCATCCAACTCCCCCACACACACTGTACCTCATCCAACTCCCCCCACACACACTGTACCTCATCCAACTCCCCCCACACACACTGTACCCCATCCAACTCCCCCATACACACTGTACCCCATCCAACTCCCCGATACACACTGTACCCCATCCAACAACCCCACACACACTGTACCCCATCCAACTCCCCCCACACACACTGTACCCCATCCAACACCCCCATACACACTATACCCCATTCAACTCTCAACACAGGCCCTGTACCTCATCCAACATCCCCATACACACTGTACCTCATCCAACTCCCCCACACTCACTGTACCCCATCCAACTCCCCCACACACACTGTACCCCATCCAACTCCCCCACACACACTGTACCCCATCCAACTCCCCCATACACACTGTACCCCATCCAACAACCCCACACACACTGTACCCCATCCAACTCCCCCACACACACTGTACCTCATCCAACTCCCCCACACACACTGTACCTCATCCAACTCCCCCACACACACTGTACCTCATCCAACTCCCCCACACACACTGTACCTCATCCAACTCCCCCACACACACCGTACCTCATCCAACTCCCCCCATACACACTGTACCCCATCCAACTCCCCCACACACACTGTACCCCATCCAACTCCCCCATACACACTGTACCCCATCCAACTCCCCCAAACACACTGTACCCTATCCAACTCCCCGATACACGCTGTACCCCATCCAACTCCCCCATACACACTGTACCCCATCCAACTCCCCGATACACTCTGTACCCCATCCTACTCCCCCATACACACTGTACCCCATCCAACTCCCCGATACACTCTGTCCCCCATCCAACTCCCCCAGAGACACTGTACCCCACCCAACTCCCCCATACACAATGGACCCCATCCAACTCCCCCAGACACACTGTACCCCATCCAACTCCCCCATACACACTGAACCTCATCCAACTCTTCATACACACTGTACCCCATCCAACTCCCCCATACACACTGTCCCCCATCCAACTCCCCCAGAGACACTGTACCCCACCCAACTCCCCCATACACACTGTACCCCATCCAACTCCCCCAAAGACACTGTACCCCGCCCAACTCCCCCATACACAATGTACCCCATCCAACTCCCCCCAACACACTGTGCCCCATCTAACTCCCCCATTCACACTGAACCTCATCCAACTCCCCATACACACTGTGCCCCATCCAACTCCCCCACACACAATGTTCCCCATCCAACTCCCCCACACACAATTTACCCCATCCAACTCCCCCATACACACTGTACCTCATCCAACTCTCCCCACACACACTGTACCCCATCCAACTCTCCCACACACACTGTACCCCATCCAACTCCCCCATACACACTGTACCCCATCCAACTCCCCAATACACACTGTACCCCATCCAACTCCCCCCACACACACTGTACCCCATCCAACTCCCCAATACACACTGTACCCCATCCAACTCCCCCCACACACACTGTACATCATACAACTCCCCCCACACACACTGTACCCCATCCAACTCCCCCACACACACTGTACCCCATCCAACTCCCCAACACACACTACCTCATCCAACTCCCCCCACACACACTGTACCCCATCCAACACCCCCACACACACTGTACCCCATCCAACTCCCCCCACACACACTGTACCCCATCCAACTCCCCCACACACACTGTACCCCATACAACTCCCCAATACACACTGTACCCCATCCAACTCCCCCACACACACTGTACCCCATCCAACTCCCCCACACACACTGTACCTCATCCAACTCCCCCACACACACTGTAACTCATCCAACTCCCCCCACACACACTGTACCTCATCCAACTCCCCCACACACACTGTACCCCATCCAACTCCCCCACACACACTGTACCCCATCCAACTCCCCCACACACACTGTACCACATCCAAATCCCCCACACACACTGTACCCCATCCAACTCCCGCACACACACTGTACCCGATCCAACACCCCCATACACACTGTACCCCTCCACCTCCGCCATACACACAAATTGTAAACCATGCAATTCCCCCATACACACTGTACCCCATTCAACTCTCAACACAGGCCCTGTACCTCATCCAACTCCCCCCACACACTGTACCCCATCCAACTCCCCCACACACACTGTACCTCATCCAACATCCCCATACACACTGTACCTCATCCAACTCCCCCACACACACTGTACCCCATCCAACTCCCCCATACACACTGTACCCCATCCAACTCCCCCACACACACTGTGCCTCATCCAACTCCCCCCACACACACTGTACCCCATCCAACTCCCCCACACACACTGTACCTCATCCAACTCCCCCACACACACTGTACCCATCCAACTCCCCCACACACACTGTACCTCATCCAACTCCCCCACACACACTGTACCTCATCCAACTCCCCCACACTCACTGTACCTCATCCAACTCCCCCACACACACTGTACCTCATCCAACTCCCCCACACACACCGTACCTCATCCAACTCCCCCCATACACACTGTACCCCATCCAACTCCCCCACACACACTGTACCCCATCCAACTCCCCCACACACACTGTACCCCATCCAACTCCCCCAAACACACTGTACCCTATCCAACTCCCCGATACACTCTGTACCCCATCCAACTCCCCCCATACACACTGTACCCCATCCAACTCCCCCCATACACACTGTACCCCATCCAACTCCCCCCATACACACTGTACTCCATCCAACTCCCCCCATACACACTGTACCCCATCCAACTCCCCAATACACACTGTACCCCATCCAACTCCCCCACACATACTGTACCTCATCCAACTCCCCCCACACACACTGTACCTCATCCAACTCCCCCCACACACACTGTACCCCATCCAACTCCCCCCCACACACCGTACCTCATCCAACTCCCCCCATACACACTGTACCCCATCCAACTCCCCCACACACACTGTACCCCATCCAACTCCCCCACACACACTGTACCCCATCCAACTCCCCCAAACACACTGTACCCTATCCAACTCCCCGATACACTCTGTACCCCATCCAACTCCCCCATACACACTGTACCCCATCCAACTCCCCGATACACTCTGTACCCCATCCTACTCCCCCATACACACTGTCCCCCATCCAACTCCCCGATACACTCTGTCCCCCATCCAACTCCCCCAGAGACACTGTACCCCACCCAACTCCCCCATACACAATGGACCCCATCCAACTCCCCCAGACACACTGTACCCCATCCAACTCCCCCAGACACACTGAACCTCATCCAACTCTCCATACACACTGTACCCCATCCAACTCCCCCATACACACTGTCCCCCATCCAACTCCCCCAGAGACACTGTACCCCACCCAACTCCCCCATACACACTGTACCCCATCCAACTCCCCCAGAGACACTGTACCCCGCCCAACTCCCCCATACACAATGTACCCCATCCAACTCCCCCCAACACACTGTGCCCCATCCAACTCCCCCATTCACACTGAACCTCATCCAACTCCCCATACACACTGTACCCCATCCAACTCCCCCACACACAATGTTCCCCATCCAACTCCCCCACACACAATTTACCCCATCCAACTCCCCCATACACACTGTACCTCATCCAACTCTCCCCACACACACTGTACCCCATCCAACTCTCCCACACACACTGTACCCCATCCAACTCCCCCATACACACTGTACCCCATCCAATTCCCCCCACACACACTGTACCTCATCCAACTCCCCCCACACACACTGTACCCCATCCAACACCCCCACACACACTGTACCTCATCCAACTCCCCCCACACACACTGTACCCCATCCAACTCCCCCATACACACTGTACCTCATCCAACTCCTCCCATACACACTGTACCCCATCCAACTCCCCAATACACACTGTACCCCATCCAACTCCCCCACACACACTGTACCTCATCCAACTCCCCCCACACACACTGTACCCCATCCAACTCCCCCATACACACTGTACCCCATCCAACTCCCCGATACACACTGTACTCCATCCAACACCCCCACACACACTGTACCCCATCCAACTCCCCCCACACACACTGTACCCCATCCAACACCCCCACACACACTGTACCCCATCCAACTCCCCCGACACACACTGTACCCCATCCAACACCCCCACACACACTGTACCCCATCCAACTCTCCCCACACACACTGTACCCCATCCAACTCCCCCCACACACACTGTACCTCATCCAACATCCCCATACACACTGTACCCCATCCAACTCCCCCCACACACACTGTACCTCATCCAACATCCCCATACACACTGTTCCCCATCCAGCTCCCCCCACACACACTGTACCTCATTCAACTCCCCCATACACACTGTGCTCCATCCAACTCCCCCACACACACTGTACCCCATCCAACTCCCCCCACACACACTGTACCTCATCCAACTCCCCCACACACACTGTACCTTATCCAACTCCCCCCATACACACTGTACCCCATCCAACTCCCCCCATACACACTGTACCCCATCCAACTCCCCCCATACACACTGTACTCCATCCAACTCCCCCCATACACACTGTACCCCATCCAACTCCCCAATACACACTGTACCCCATCCAACTCCCCCACACACACTGTACCTCATCCAACTCCCCCCACACACACTGTACCTCATCCAACTCCCCCCACACACACTGTACCCCATCCAACTCCCCCACACACACCGTACCTCATCTAACTCCCCCCACACACACTGTACCCCATCCAACTCCCCCACACACACTGTACCCCATCCAACTCCCCCACACACACTGTACCCCATCCAACTCCCCCAAACACACTGTACCCTATCCAACTCCCCGATACACTCTGTACCCCATCCAACTCCCCCATACACACTGTACCCCATCCAACTCCCCGATACACTCTGTACCCCATCCTACTCCCCCATACACACTGTACCCCATCCAACTCCCCGATACACTCTGTCCCCCATCCAACTCCCCCAGAGACACTGTACCCCACCCAACTCCCCCATACACAATGGACCCCATCCAACTCCCCCAGACACACTGTACCCCATCCAACTCCCCCATACACACTGAACCTCATCCAACTCTCCATACACACTCTACCCCATCCAACTCCCCCATACACACTGTCCCCCATCCAACTCCCCCAGAGACACTGTACCCCACCCAACTCCCCCATACACACTGTACCCCATCCAACTCCCCCAGAGACACTGTACCCCGCCCAACTCCCCCATACACAATGTACCCCATCCAACTCCCCCCAACACACTGTGCCCCATCCAACTCCCCCATTCACACTGAACCTCATCCAACTCCCCATACACACTGTACCCCATCCAACTCCCCCACACACAATGTTCCCCATCCAACTCCCCCACACACAATTTACCCCATCCAACTCCCCCATACACACTGTACCTCATCCAACTCTCCCCACACACACTGTACCCCATCCAACTCTCCCACACACACTGTACCCCATCCAACTCCCCCATACACACTGTACCCCATCCAATTCCCCCCACACACACTGTACCTCATCCAACTCCCCCCACACACACTGTACCCCATCCAACACCCCCACACACACTGTACCTCATCCAACTCCCCCCACACACACTGTACCCCATCCAACTCCCCCATACACACTGTACCTCATCCAACTCCTCCCATACACACTGTACCCCATCCAACTCCCCAATACACACTGTACCCCATCCAACTCCCCCACACACACTGTACCTCATCCAACTCCCCCCACACACACTGTACCCCATCCAACTCCCCCATACACACTGTACCCCATCCAACTCCCCGATACACACTGTACTCCATCCAACACCCCCACACACACTGTACCCCATCCAACTCCCCCCACACACACTGTACCCCATCCAACACCCCCACACACACTGTACCCCATCCAACTCCCCCGACACACACTGTACCCCATCCAACACCCCCACACACACTGTACCCCATCCAACTCTCCCCACACACACTGTACCCCATCCAACTCCCCCCACACACACTGTACCTCATCCAACATCCCCATACACACTGTACCCCATCCAACTCCCCCCACACACACTGTACCTCATCCAACATCCCCATACACACTGTTCCCCATCCAACTCCCCCCACACACACTGTACCTCATCCAACTCCCCCATACACACTGTGCTCCATCCAACTCCCCCACACACACTGTACCCCATCCAACTCCCCCCACACACACTGTACCTCATCCAACTCCCCCACACACACTGTACCTTATCCAACTCCCCCCATACACACTGTACCCCATCCAACACCCCCATACACACTGTACCCCATCCAACTCCCCCCATACACACTGTACTCCATCCAACTCCCCCCATACACACTGTACCCCATCCAACTCCCCAATACACACTGTACCCCATCCAACTCCCCCACACACACTGTACCTCATCCAACTCCCCCCACACACACTGTACCTCATCCAACTCCCCCCACACACACTGTACCCCATCCAACTCCCCCATACACACTGTACCCCATCCAACTCCCCGATACACACTGTACCCCATCCAACAACCCCACACACACTGTACCCCATCCAACTCCCCCCACACACTCTGTACCCCATCCAACACCCCCATACACACTATACCCCATTCAACTCTCAACACAGGCCCTGTACCTCATCCAACATCCCCATACACACTGTACCTCATCCAACTCCCCCACACTCACTGTACCCCATCCAACTCCCCCACACACACTGTACCCCATCCAACTCCCCCACACACACTGTACCTCATCCAACTCCCCCACACACACTGTACCCCATCCAACTCCCCCATACACACTGTACCCCATCCAACTCCCCGATACACACTGTACCCCATCCAACAACCCCAACACACACTGTACCCCATCCAACTCCCCCCACACACACTGTACCTCATCCAACTCCCCCATACACACTGTACCCCATCCAACTCCCCGATACACACTGTACCCCATCCAACAACCCCACACACACTGTACCCCATCCAACTCCCCCACACACACTGTACCTCATCCAACTCCCCCACACACACTGTACCTCATCCAACTCCCCCACACACACTGTACCTCATCCAACTCCCCCACACACACTGTACCTCATCCAACTCCCCCACACACACCGTACCTCATCCAACTCCCCCCATACACACTGTACCCCATCCAACTCCCCCACACACACTGTACCCCATCCAACTCCCCCATACACACTGTACCCCATCCAACTCCCCCAAACACACTGTACCCTATCCAACTCCCCGATACACGCTGTACCCCATCCAACTCCCCCATACACACTGTACCCCATCCAACTCCCCGATACACTCTGTACCCCATCCTACTCCCCCATACACACTGTACCCCATCCAACTCCCCGATACACTCTGTCCCCCATCCAACTCCCCCAGAGACACTGTACCCCACCCAACTCCCCCATACACAATGGACCCCATCCAACTCCCCCAGACACACTGTACCCCATCCAACTCCCCCATACACACTGAACCTCATCCAACTCTCCATACACACTGTACCCCATCCAACTCCCCCATACACACTGTCCCCCATCCAACTCCCCCAGAGACACTGTACCCCACCCAACTCCCCCATACACACTGTACCCCATCCAACTCCCCCAAAGACACTGTACCCCGCCCAACTCCCCCATACACAATGTACCCCATCCAACTCCCCCCAACACACTGTGCCCCATCTAACTCCCCCATTCACACTGAACCTCATCCAACTCCCCATACACACTGTACCCCATCCAACTCCCCCACACACAATGTTCCCCATCCAACTCCCCCACACACAATTTACCCCATCCAACTTCCCCATACACACTGTACCTAATCCAACTCTCCCCACACACACTGTACCCCATCCAACTCTCCCACACACACTGTACCCCATCCAACTCCCCCATACACACTGTACCCCATCCAACTCCCCAATACACACTGTACCCCATCCAACTCCCCCCACACACACTGTACCCCATCCAACTCCCCAATACACACTGTACCCCATCCAACTCCCCCCACACACACTGTACATCATACAACTCCCCCCACACATACTGTACCCCATCCAACACCCCCACGCACACTGTACCCCATCCAACTCCCCCCACACACACTGTACCCCATCCAACTCCCCCACACACAGTGTACCCCATCCAACTCCCCAATACACACTGTACCTCATCCAACTCCCCCCACACACACTGTACCCCATCCAACACCCCCACACACACTGTACCCCATCCAACTCCCCCCACACACACTGTACCCCATCCAACTCCCCAATACACACTGTACCCCATCCAACTCCCCAATACACACTGTACCCCATCCAACTCCCCCACACACACTGTACCCCATCCAACTCCCCCACACACACTGTACCTCATCCAACTCCCCCCACACACACTGTACCTCATCCAACTCCCCCCACACACACTGTACCCCATCCAACTCCCCCACACACACTGTACCCCATCCAACTCCCCCACACACACTGTACCTCATCCAACTCCCCCACACACACTGTACCCATCCAACTCCCCCACACACACTGTACCTCATCCAACTCCCCCACACACACTGTACCTCATCCAACTCCCCCACACACACTGTACCTCATCCAACTCCCCCACACACACCGTACCTCATCCAACTCCCCCACACACACCGTACCTCATCCAACTCCCCCCATACACACTGTACCCCATCCAACTCCCCCACACACACTGTACCCCATCCAACTCCCCCACACACACTGTACCCCATCCAACTCCCCCAAACACACTGTACCCTATCCAACTCCCCGATACACTCTGTACCCCATCCAACTCCCCCATACACACTGTACCCCATCCAACTCCCCGATACACTCTGTACCCCATCCTACTCCCCCATACACACTGTACCCCATCCAACTCCCCGATACACTCTGTCCCCCATCCAACTCCCCCAGAGACACTGTACCCCACCCAACTCCCCCATACACAATGGACCCCATCCAACTCCCCCAGACACACTGTACCCCGTCCAACTCCCCCACACACACTGTACCACATCTAAATCCCCCACACACACTGTACCCCATCCAACTCCCCCACACACACTGTACCCGATCCAACACCCCCATACACACTGTACCCCTCCACCTCCCCCATACACACAAATTGTAAACCATGCAATTCCCCCATACACACTGTACCCCATTCAACTCTCAACACAGGCCCTGTACCTCATCCAACTCCCCCCACACACTGTACCCCATCCAACTCCCCCACACACACTGTACCCCATCCAACTCCCCCATACACACTGTACCTCATCCAACATCCCCATACACACTGTACCTCATCCAACTCCCCCATACACACTGTACCTCATCCAACTCCCCCACACACACTGTACCCCATCCAACTCCCCCATACACACTGTACCCCATCCAACTCCCCCACACACACTGTACCTCATCCAACTCCCCCCACACACACTGTACCCCATCCAACTCCCCCACACACACTGTACCTCATCCAACTCCCCCACACACACTGTACCCATCCAACTCCCCCACACACACTGTACCTCATCCAACTCCCCCACACACACTGTACCTCATCCAACTCCCCCACACACACTGTACCTCATCCAACTCCCCCACACACACTGTACCTCATCCAACTCCCCCACACACACCGTACCTCATCCAACTCCCCCCATACACACTGTACCCCATCCAACTCCCCCACACACACTGTACCCCATCCAACTCCCCCACACACACTGTACCCCATCCAACTCCCCCAAACACACTGTACCCTATCCAACTCCCCGATACACTCTGTACCCCATCCAACTCCCCCATACACACTGTACCCCATCCAACTCCCCGATACACTCTGTACCCCATCCTACTCCCCCATACACACTGTACCCCATCCAACTCCCCGATACACTCTGTCCCCCATCCAACTCCCCCAGAGACACTGTACCCCACCCAACTCCCCCATACACAAGGGACCCCATCCAACTCCCCCAGACACACTGTACCCCGTCCAACTCCCCCATGCACACTGAACCTCATCCAACTCTCCATACACACTGTACCCCATCCAACTCCCCCATACACACTGTCCCCCATCCAACTCCCCCAGAGACACTGTACCCCACCCAACTCCCCCATACACACTGTACCCCATCCAACTCCCCCAGAGACACTGTACCCCGCCCAACTCCCCCATACACAATGTACCCCATCCAACTCCCCCCAACACACTGTGCCCCATCCAACTCCCCCATTCACACTGAACCTCATCCAACTCCCCATACACACTGTACCCCATCCAACTCCCCCACACACAATGTTCCCCATCCAACTCCCCCACACACAATTTACCCCATCCAACTCCCCCATACACACTGTACCTCATCCAACTCTCCCCACACACACTGTACCCCATCCAACTCTCCCACACACACTGTACCCCATCCAACTCCCCCATACACACTGTACCCCATCCAATTCCCCCCACACACACTGTACCTCATCCAACTCCCCCCACACACACTGTACCCCATCCAACACCCCCACACACACTGTACCTCATCCAACTCCCCCCACACACACTGTACCCCATCCAACTCCCCCATACACACTGTACCTCATCCAACTCCTCCCATACACACTGTACCCCATCCAACTCCCCAATACACACTGTACCACATCCAACTCCCCCACACACACTGTACCTCATCCAACTCCCCCCACACACACTGTACCCCATCCAACTCCCCCATACACACTGTACCCCATCCAACTCCCCGATACACACTGTACTCCATCCAACACCCCCACACACACTGTACCCCATCCAACTCCCCCCACACACACTGTACCCCATCCAACACCCCCACACACACTGTACCCCATCCAACTCCCCCGACACACACTGTACCCCATCCAACACCCCCACACACACTGTACCCCATCCAACTCTCCCCACACACACTGTACCCCATCCAACTCCCCCCACACACACTGTACCTCATCCAACATCCCCATACACACTGTACCCCATCCAACTCCCCCCACACACACTGTACCTCATCCAACATCCCCATACACACTGTTCCCCATCCAACTCCCCCCACACACACTGTACCTCATCCAACTCCCCCATACACACTGTGCTCCATCCAACTCCCCCACACACACTGTACCCCATCCAACTCCCCCCACACACACTGTACCTCATCCAACTCCCCCACACACACTGTACCTTATCCAACTCCCCCCATACACACTGTACCCCATCCAACTACCCCCATACACACTGTACCCCATCCAACTCCCCCCATACACACTGTACTCCATCCAACTCCCCCCATACACACTGTACCCCATCCAACTCCCCAATACACACTGTACCCCATCCAACTCCCCCACACACACTGTACCTCATCCAACTCCCCCCACACACACTGTACCTCATCCAACTCCCCCCACACACACTGTACCCCATCCAACTCCCCCATACACACTTTACCCCATCCAACTCCCCGATACACACTGTACCCCATCCAACAACCCCACACACACTGTACCCCATCCAACTCCCCCCACACACACTGTACCCCATCCAACACCCCCATACACACTATACCCCATTCAACTCTCAACACAGGCCCTGTACCTCATCCAACATCCCCATACACACTGTACCCCATCCAACTCCCCCACACACACTGTACCCCATCCAACTCCCCCACACACACTGTACCCCATCCAACTCCCCCACACACACTGTACCTCATCCAACTCCCCCACACACACTGTACCCCATCCAACTCTCCCACACACACTGTACCCCATCCAACTCCCCCACACACACTGTACCCCATCCAACTCCCCCACACACACTGTACCCCATCCAACTCCCCCACACACACTGTACCTCATCCAACTCCCCCACACACACTGTACCCCATCCAACTCCCCCATACACACTGTACCCCATCCAACTCCCCGATACACACTGTACCCCATCCAACAACCCCACACACACTGTACCCCATCCAACTCCCCCCACACACACTGTACCCCATCCAACTCCCCCATACACACTGTACCCCATCCAACTCCCCGATACACACTGTACCCCATCCAACAACCCCACACACACTGTACCCCATCCAACTCCCCCACACACACTGTACCTCATCCAACTCCCCCACACACACTGTACCTCATCCAACTCCCCCACACACACTGTACCTCATCCAACTCCCCCACACACACTGTACCTCATCCAACTCCCCCACACACACCGTACCTCATCCAACTCCCCCCATACACACTGTACCCCATCCAACTCCCCCACACACACTGTACCCCATCCAACTCCCCCATACACACTGTACCCCATCCAACTCCCCCAAACACACTGTACCCTATCCAACTCCCCGATACACTCTGTACCCCATCCAACTCCCCCATACACACTGTACCCCATCCAACTCCCCGATACACTCTGTACCCCATCCTACTCCCCCATACACACTGTACCCCATCCAACTCCCCGATACACTCTGTCCCCCATCCAACTCCCCCAGAGACACTGTACCCCACCCAACTCCCCCATACACAATGGACCCCATCCAACTCCCCCAGACACACTGTCCCCCATCCAACTCCCCCAGAGACACTGTACCCCACCCAACTCCCCCATACACACTGTACCCCATCCAACTCCCCCAGAGACACTGTCCCCCGCCCAACTCCCCCATACACAATGTACCCCATCCAACTCCCCCCAACACACTGTGCCCCATCCAACTCCCCCATTCACACTGAACCTCATCCAACTCCCCATACACACTGTACCCCATCCAACTCCCCCACACACAATGTTCCCCATCCAACTCCCCCACACACACTGTACCCCATCCAACTCTCCCACACACACTGTACCCCATCCAACTCCCCCATACACACTGTACCCCATCCAATTCCCCCCACACACACTGTACCTCATCCAACTCCCCCCACACACACTGTACCCCATCCAACACCCCCACACACACTGTACCTCATCCAACTCCCCCCACACACACTGTACCCCATCCAACTCCCCCATACACACTGTACCTCATCCAACTCCTCCCATACACACTGTACCCCATCCAACTCCCCAATACACACTGGACCCCATCCAACTCCCCCACACACACTGTGCCTCATCCAACTCCCCCCACACACACTGTACCCCATCCAACTCCCCCATACACACTGTACCCCATCCAACTCCCCGATACACACTGTACTCCATCCAACACCCCCACACACACTGTACCCCATCCAACTCCCCCCACACACACTGTACCCCATCCAACACCCCCACACACGCTGTACCCCATGCAACTCCCCCGACACACACTGTACCCCATCCAACACCCCCACACACACTGTACCCCATCCAACTCTCCCCACACACACTGTACCCCATCCAACTCCCCCCACACACACTGTACCTCATCCAACATCCCCATACACACTGTACCCCATCCAACTCCCCCCCACACACACTGTACCTCATCCAACTCCCCCCACACACACTGTACCTCATCCAACTCCCCCACACACACTGTGCTCCATCCAACTCCCCCACACACACTGTACCCCATCCAACTCCCCCCACACACACTGTACCTCATCCAACTCCCCCACACACACTGTACCTTATCCAACTCCCCCCATACACACTGTACCCCATCCAACTCCCCCCATACACACTGTACCCCATCCAACTCCCCCCATACACACTGTACTCCATCCAACTCCCCCCATACACACTGTACCCCATCCAACTCCCCAATACACACTGTACCCCATCCAACTCCCCCACACACACTGTACCTCATCCAACTCCCCCCACACACACTGTACCTCATCCAACTCCCCCCACACACACTGTACCCCATCCAACTCCCCCATACACACTGTACCCCATCCAACTCCCCGATACACACTGCACCCCATCCAACAACCCCACACACACTGTACCCCATCCAACTCCCCCCACACACACTGTACCCCATCCAACACCCCCATACAGACTATACCCCGTTCAACTCTCAACACAGGCCCTGTACCTCATCCAACATCCCCATACACACTGTACCTCATCCAACTCCCCCACACTCACTGTACCCCATCCAACTCCCCCACACACACTGTACCCCATCCAACTCCCCCACACACACTGTACCTCATCCAACTCCCCCACACACACTGTACCCCATCCAACTCCCCCATACACACTGTACCCCATCCAACTCCCCGATACACACTGTACCCCATCCAACAACCCCACACACACTGTACCCCATCCAACTCCCCCCACACACACTGTACCCCATCCAACACCCCCAAACACACTATACCCCATTCAACTCTCAACACAGGCCCTGTACCTCATCCAACATCCCCATACACACTGTACCTCATTCAACTCCCCCACACACACTGTACCCCATCCAACTCCCCCACACACACTGTACCCCATCCAACACCCCCACACACACTGTACCCCATCCAACTCCCCAATTCACACTGTACCCCATCCAACTCCCCAATACACACTGTACCCCATCCAACTCCCCCACACACACTGTACCCCATCCAACACCCCCACACACACTGTACCCCATCCAACTCTCCCCACACACACTGTACCTCATCCAACTCCCCCACACACACTGTACCTCATCCAACTCCCCCCACACACACTGTACCCCATCCAATACCCCCACACACACTGTACCCCATCCAACTCCCCAATACACACTTTACCTCAACCAACTCCCCATACACACTGTCCCCCATCCAACTCTCCCCACACACACTGTACCCCATCCAGCTCCCCAATACACACTGTACCCCATCCAACTCCCCCCACACACACTGTACCCCATCCAACTCCCCAATACACACTGTACCCCATCCAACTCCCCCCACACACACTGTATCCCATCCAACTCCCCAATACACACTGTACCCCATCCAACTCCCCCCACACACACTGTACCTCATCCAACTCCCCCCACACACACTGTACCCCATCCAACACCCCCACGCACACTGTACCCCATCCAACTCCCCCCACACACACTGTACCCCATCCAACTCCCGCACACACACTGTACCCCATCCAACTCCCCAATACATACTGTACCTCATCCAACTCCCCCCACACACACTGTACCCCATCCAACACCCCCACACACACTGTACCCCATCCAACTCCCCCCACACACACTGTACCCCATCCAACTCCCCCACACACACTGTACCCCATCCAACTCCCCAATACACACTGTACCCCATCCAACTCCCCCACACACACTGTACCTCATCCAACTCCCCCACACACACTGTACCTCATCCAACTCCCGCACACACACTGTACCCGATCCAACTCCCCCCACACACACTGTACCCCATCCAACTCCCCCACACACACTGTACCCCATCCAACTCCCCCACACACACTGTACCCCATCCAACTCCCCCACACACACTGTACCACATCCAAATCCCCCACACACACTGTACCCCATCCAACTCCCCCACACACACTGTACCCCATCCAACTCCCCCACACACACTGTACCCCATCCAACTCCCCCACACACACTGTACCTCATCCAACTCCCCCCACACACACTGTACCCCATCCAACTCCCCCACACACACTGTACCTCATCCAACTCCCCCCACACACACTGTACCCCATCCAACTCCCCCCACACACACTGTACCCCATCCAACACCCCCATACTCACTGTACCCCATCCAACTCCCCCACACACACTGTACCCCATCCAACTCCCCAATACACACTTTACCTCAACCAACTCCCCATACACACTGTCCCCCATCCAACTCTCCCCACACACACTGTACCCCATCCAGCTCCCCAATACACACTGTTCCCCATCCAACTCCCCCCACACACACTGTACCCCATCCAACTCCCCAATACACACTGTACCCCATCCAACTCCCCCCACACACACTGTATCCCATCCAACTCCCCAATACACACTGTACCCCATCCAACTCCCCCCACACACACTGTACCTCATCCAACTCCCCCCACACACACTGTACCCCATCCAACACCCCCACGCACACTGTACCCCATCCAACTCCCCCCACACACACTGTACCCCATCCAACTCCCGCACACACACTGTACCCCATCCAACTCCCCAATACATACTGTACCTCATCCAACTCCCCCCACACACACTGTACCCCATCCAACACCCCCACACACACTGTACCCCATCCAACTCCCCCCACACACACTGTACCCCATCCAACTCCCCCACACACACTGTACCCCATCCAACTCCCCAATACACACTGTACCCCATCCAACTCCCCCACACACACTGTACCTCATCCAACTCCCCCACACACACTGTACCTCATCCAACTCCCCCACACACACTGTACCCGATCCAACTCCCCCCACACACACTGTACCCCATCCAACTCCCCCACACACACTGTACCCCATCCAACTCCCCCACACACACTGTACTCCATCCAACTCCCCCACACACACTGTACCACATCCAAATCCCCCACACACACTGTACCCCATCCAACTCCCCCACACACACTGTACCCCATCCAACTCCCCCACACACACTGTACCCCATCCAACTCCCCCACACACACTGTACCTCATCCAACTCCCCCCACACACACTGTACCCCATCCAACTCCCCCACACACACTGTACCTCATCCAACTCCCCCCACACACACTGTACCCCATCCAACTCCCCCCACACACACTGTACCCCATCCAACACCCCCATACTCACTGTACCCCATCCAACTCCCCCACACACACTGTACCCCATCCAACTCCCCCATGCACACTGTACCCCATCCAACTCCCCCACACACACTGTACCTCATCCAACATCCCCATACACACTGTACCCCATCCAACTCCCCCCACACACACTGTACCTCATCCAACTCCCCCACACACACTGTGCTCCATCCAACTCCCCCACACACACTGTACCCCATCCAACTCCCCCCACACACACTGTACCTCATCCAACTCCCCCACACACACTGTACCTTATCCAACTCCCCCCATACACACTGTACCCCATCCAACTCCCCCCATACACACTGTACCCCATCCAACTCCCCCCATACACACTGTACTCCATCCAACTCCCCCCATACACACTGTACCCCATCCAACTCCCCAATACACACTGTACCCCATCCAACTCCCCCACACACACTGTACCTCATCCAACTCCCCCCACACACACTGTACCTCATCCAACTCCCCCCACACACACTGTACCCCATCCAACTCCCCCATACACACTGTACCCCATCCAACTCCCCGATACACACTGCACCCCATCCAACAACCCCACACACACTGTACCCCATCCAACTCCCCCCACACACACTGTACCCCATCCAACACCCCCATACAGACTATACCCCATTCAACTCTCAACACAGGCCCTGTACCTCATCCAACATCCCCATACACACTGTACCTCATCCAACTCCCCCACACTCACTGTACCCCATCCAACTCCCCCACACACACTGTACCCCATCCAACTCCCCCACACACACTGTACCTCATCCAACTCCCCCACACACACTGTACCCCATCCAACTCCCCCATACACACTGTACCCCATCCAACTCCCCGATACACACTGTACCCCATCCAACAACCCCACACACACTGTACCCCATCCAACTCCCCCCACACACACTGTACCCCATCCAACACCCCCACACACACTGTACCCCATTCAACTCTCAACACAGGCCCTGTACCTCATCCAACATCCCCATGCACACTGTACCTCATTCAACTCCCCCACACACAATGTACCCCATCCAACTCCCCCACACACACTGTACCCCATCCAACACCCCCACACACACTGTACCCCATCCAACTCCCCAATTCACACTGTACCCCATCCAACTCCCCAATACACACTGTACCCCATCCAACTCCCCCACACACACTGTACCCCATCCAACACCCCCACACACACTGTACCCCATCCAACTCTCCCCACACACACTGTACCTCATCCAACTCCCCCACACACACTGTACCTCATCCAACTCCCCCCACACACACTGTACCCCATCCAACACCCCCACACACACTGTACCCCATCCAACTCCCCAATACACACTTTACCTCAACCAACTCCCCATACACACTGTCCCCCATCCAACTCTCCCCACACACACTGTACCCCATCCAGCTCCCCAATACACACTGTACCCCATCCAACTCCCCCCACACACACTGTACCCCATCCAACTCCCCAATACACACTGTACCCCATCCAACTCCCCCCACACACACTGTATCCCATCCAACTCCCCAATACACACTGTACCCCATCCAACTCCCCCCACACACACTGTACCTCATCCAACTCCCCCCACACACACTGTACCCCATCCAACACCCCCACGCACACTGTACCCCATCCAACTCCCCCCACACACACTGTACCCCATCCAACTCCCGCACACACACTGTACCCCATCCAACTCCCCAATACATACTGTACCTCATCCAACTCCCCCCACACACACTGTACCCCATCCAACACCCCCACACACACTGTACCCCATCCAACTCCCCCCACACACACTGTACCCCATCCAACTCCCCCACACACACTGTACCCCATCCAACTCCCCAATACACACTGTACCCCATCCAACTCCCCCACACACACTGTACCTCATCCAACTCCCCCACACACACTGTACCTCATCCAACTCCCCCACACACACTGTACCCGATCCAACTCCCCCCACACACACTGTACCCCATCCAACTCCCCCACACACACTGTACCCCATCCAACTCCCCCACACACACTGTACCCCATCCAACTCCCCCACACACACTGTACCCCATCCAACTCCCCCACACACACTGTACCCCATCCAACTCCCCCACACACACTGTACCCCATCCAACTCCCCCACACACACTGTACCTCATCCAACTCCCCCCACACACACTGTACCCCATCCAACTCCCCCACACACACTGTACCTCATCCAACTCCCCCCACACACACTGTACCCCATCCAACTCCCCCCACACACACTGTACCCCATCCAACACCCCCATACTCACTGTACCCCATCCAACTCCCCCACACACACTGTACCCCATCCAACTCCCCCATGCACACTGTACCCCATCCAACTCCCCCACACACACTGTACCTCATCCACCTCCCCCATACACACTGTACCCCATCCAACTCCCCCACACACACTGTACCTCATCCAACTCCCCCCACACACACTGTACCCCATCCAACTCCCCCACACACACTGTACCTCATCCAACTCCCCCCACACACACTGTACCCCATCCAACTCCCCCCACACACACTGTACCCCATCCAACACCCCCATACACACGAAACCCCATTCAACTCTCAACACAGGCCCTGTACCTCATCCAACATCCCCATACACACTGTACCTCATCCAACTCCCCCACACACACTGTACCCCATCCAACTCCCCCACACACACTGTACCTCATCCAACTCCCCCACACACACTGTACCCCATCCAACTCCCCCACACACACTGTACCCCATCCAACTCCCCCCATACACACTGTACCCCATCCAACTCCCCCCATACACACTGTACCCCATCCAACTCCCCCACACACACTGTACCCCATCCAACTCCCCCACACACACTGTACCTCATCCAACTCCCCCACACACACTGTACCTCATCCAACTCCCCCATACACTCTGTACCCCATCCAACTCCTCCCACACACCCTGTACCCCATCCAACTCCCCCATACACACTATACCCCATCCAACTGCCCCACACACACTGTACCTCATCCAACTCCCCCACACACTCTGTACCCCATCCAACTCCCCCATACACACTGTACCCCATCCATCTCCCTCGACACACACTGTACCCCATCCCACTCCCCCCACACACACTGTACCCCATCCAACTCCCCCATACACCCTGTACCCCATCCAACTGCCCCACACACACTGTACCTCATCCAACTCCCCCACACACTCTGTCCCCCATCCAACTCCCCCACACACACTGTTCCTCATCCATCTCCCTCGACACACACTGTACCCCGTCTAACTCCCCCACACACACTGTACCCCATCCAACTCCCCCATACACACAGTATCCCATCCAACTCCCCCATACACCCTGTACCCCATCCAACTCCCCCATACACCCTGTACCCCATCCAACTCCCCCACACACTCTGTACCCCATCCAACTCCCCCACACACTCTGTACCCCATCCAACTCCCCCACACACTCTGTACCCCATCCAATCCCCCATACACACTGTACCCCATCCAACTCCCCCCACACACACTGTACCCCATCCAACTCCCCCACACACACTGTACCTCATCCAACTCCCCCCACACACACTGTACCCCATCCAACTTCCCCACACACACTGTACCCCATCCAACTTCCCCACACACACTGTACCCCATCCAACTCCCCCACACACACTGTACCTCATCCAACTCCCCCACGCACACTATACCTCATCCAACTCCTCCATACACACTGTACCTCATCCAACTCCCCCATACAACTGTACCCCATCCAACTCCCCCATACACACTGTACCCCATCCAACTCCCCCCACACACACTGTACCCCATCCAACTCCCCCCACACACACTGTACCCCATCCAACTCCCCCCACACACACTGTACCCCATCCAACTCCCCCCACACACACTGTGCCCCATCCAAATCCCCCATACACACTGTACCCCACCCAACTCCCCGATACACTCTGTACCCCATCCAACTCCCCCATACACACTGTACCCCATCCAACTCCCCGATACACTCTGTACCCCATCCTACTCCCCCATACACACTGTACCCCATCCAACACTCCCATACACACTGTACCCCATCCAACTCCCCCATACACACTGTACCCCATCCAACTCCCCCCACACACACTGTACCTCATCCAACATCCCCATACACACTGTTCCCCATCCAACTCCCCCCACACACACTGTACCTCATCCAACTCCCCCATACACACTGTGCTCCATCCAACTCCCCCACACACACTGTACCCCATCCAACTCCCCCCACACACACTGTACCTCATCCAACTCCCCCACACACACTGTACCTTATCCAACTCCCCCCATACACACTGTACCCCATCCAACTACCCCCATACACACTGTACCCCATCCAACTCCCCCCATACACACTGTACTCCATCCAACTCCCCCCAATCACACTGTACCCCATCCAACTCCCCAATACACACTGTACCCCATCCAACTCCCCCACACACACTGTACCTCATCCAACTCCCCCCACACACACTGTACCTCATCCAACTCCCCCCACACACACTGTACCCCATCCAACTCCCCCATACACACTGTACCCCATCCAACTCCCCGATACACACTGTACCCCATCCAACAACCCCACACACACTGTACCCCATCCAACTCCCCCCACACACACTGTACCCCATCCAACACCCCCATACACACTATACCCCATTCAACTCTCAACACAGGCCCTGTACCTCATCCAACATCCCCATACACACTGTACCCCATCCAACTCCCCCACACACACTGTACCCCATCCAACTCCCCCACACACACTGTACCCCATCCAACTCCCCCACACACACTGTACCTCATCCAACTCCCCCACACACACTGTACCCCATCCAACTCCCCCACACACACTGTACCCCATCCAACTCCCCCACACACACTGTACCCCATCCAACTCCCCCACACACACTGTACCCCATCCAACTCCCCCACACACACTGTACCTCATCCAACTCCCCCACACACACTGTACCCCATCCAACTCCCCCATACACACTGTACCCCATCCAACTCCCCGATACACACTGTACCCCATCCAACAACCCCACACACACTGTACCCCATCCAACTCCCCGATACACACTGTACCCCATCCAACAACCCCACACACACTGTACCCCATCCAACTCCCCCACACACACTGTACCTCATCCAACTCCCCCACACACACTGTACCTCATCCAACTCCCCCACACACACTGTACCTCATCCAACTCCCCCACACACACTGTACCTCATCCAACTCCCCCACACACACCGTACCTCATCCAACTCCCCCCATACACACTGTACCCCATCCAACTCCCCCACACACACTGTACCCCATCCAACTCCCCCATACACACTGTACCCCATCCAACTCCCCCAAACACACTGTACCCTATCCAACTCCCCGATACACTCTGTACCCCATCCAACTCCCCCATACACACTGTACCCCATCCAACTCCCCGATACACTCTGTACCCCATCCTACTCCCCCATACACACTGTACCCCATCCAACTCCCCGATACACTCTGTCCCCCATCCAACTCCCCCAGAGACACTGTACCCCACCCAACTCCCCCATACACAATGGACCCCATCCAACTCCCCCAGACACACTGTCCCCCATCCAACTCCCCCAGAGACACTGTACCCCACCCAACTCCCCCATACACACTGTACCCCATCCAACTCCCCCAGAGACACTGTACCCCGCCCAACTCCCCCATACACAATGTACCCCATCCAACTCCCCCCAACACACTGTGCCCCATCCAACTCCCCCATTCACACTGAACCTCATCCAACTCCCCATACACACTGTACCCCATCCAACTCCCCCACACACAATGTTCCCCATCCAACTCCCCCACACACAATTTACCCCATCCAACTCCCCCATACACACTGTACCTCATCCAACTCTCCCCACACACACTGTACCCCATCCAACTCTCCCACACACACTGTACCCCATCCAACTCCCCCATACACACTGTACCCCATCCAATTCCCCCCACACACACTGTACCTCATCCAACTCCCCCCACACACACTGTACCCCATCCAACACCCCCACACACACTGTACCTCATCCAACTCCCCCCACACACACTGTACCCCATCCAACTCCCCCATACACACTGTACCTCATCCAACTCCTCCCATACACACTGTACCCCATCCAACTCCCCAATACACACTGGACCCCATCCAACTCCCCCACACACACTGTACCTCATCCAACTCCCCCCACACACACTGTACCCCATCCAACTCCCCCATACACACTGTACCCCATCCAACTCCCCGATACACACTGTACTCCATCCAACACCCCCACACACACTGTACCCCATCCAACTCCCCCCACACACACTGTACCCCATCCAACACCCCCACACACGCTGTACCCCATCCAACTCCCCCGACACACACTGTACCCCATCCAACACCCCCACACACACTGTACCCCATCCAACTCTCCCCACACACACTGTACCCCATCCAACTCCCCCCACACACACTGTACCTCATCCAACATCCCCATACACACTGTACCCCATCCAACTCCCCCCACACACACTGTACCTCATCCAACATCCCCATACACACTGTACCCCATCCACCTCCCCCCACACACACTGTACCTCATCCAACTCCCCCACACATACTGTGCTCCATCCAACTCCCCCACACACACTGTACCCCATCCAACTCCCCCCACACACACTGTACCTCATCCAACTCCCCCACACACACTGTACCTTATCCAACTCCCCCCATACACACTGTACCCCATCCAACTCCCCCCATACACACTGTACCCCATCCAACTCCCCCCATACACACTGTACTCCATCCAACTCCCCCCATACACACTGTACCCCATCCAACTCCCCAATACACACTGTACCCCATCCAACTCCCCCACACACACTGTACCTCATCCAACTCCCCCCACACACACTGTACCTCATCCAACTCCCCCCACACACACTGTACCCCATCCAACTCCCCCATACACACTGTACCCCATCCAACTCCCCGATACACACTGTACCCCATCCAACAACCCCACACACACTGTACCCCATCCAACTCCCCCCACACACACTGTACCCCATCCAACACCCCCATACACACTATACCCCATTCAACTCTCAACACAGGCCCTGTACCTCATCCAACATCCCCATATACACTGTACCTCATCCAACTCCCCCACACTCACTGTACCCCATCCAACTCCCCCACACACACTGTACCCCATCCAACTCCCCCACACACACTGTACCCCATCCAACTCCCCCACACACACTGTACCTCATCCAACTCCCCCACACACACTGTACCCCATCCAACTCCCCCATACACACTGTACCCCATCCAACTCCCCGATACACACTGTACCCCATCCAACAACCCCACACACACTGTACCCCATCCAACTCCCCCCACACACACTGTACCCCATCCAACACCCCCAAACACACTATACCCCATTCAACTCTCAACACAGGCCCTGTACCTCGTCCAACATCCCCATACACACTGTACCTCATTCAACTCCCCCACACACACTGTACCCCATCCAACTCCCCCACACACACTGTACCCCATCCAACACCCCCACACACACTGTACCCCATCCAACTCCCCAATTCACACTGTACCCCATCCAACTCCCCAATACACACTGTACCCCATCCAACTCCCCCCACACACACTGTACCCCATCCAACACCCCCACACACACTGTACCCCATCCAACTCCCCAATACACGCTTTACCTCAACCAACTCCCCATACACACTGTCCCCCATCCAACTCTCCCCACACACACTGTACCCCATCCAACTCCCCAATACACACTGTACCCCATCCAACTCCCCCCACACACACTGTACCCCATCCAACTCCCCAATACACACTGTACCCCATCCAACTCCCCCCACACACACTGTATCCCATCCAACTCCCCAATACACACTGTACCCCATCCAACTCCCCCCACACACACTGTACCTCATCCAACTCCCCCCACACACACTGTACCCCATCCAACACCCCCACGCACACTGTACCCCATCCAACTCCCCCCACACACACTGTACCCCATCCAACTCCCGCACACACACTGTACCCCATCCAACTCCCCAATACACACTGTACCTCATCCAACTCCCCCCACACACACTGTACCCCATCCAACACCCCCACACACACTGTACCCCCATCCAACTCCCCCCACACACACTGTACCCCATCCAACTCCCCCACACACACTGTACCCCATCCAACTCCCCAATACACACTGTACCCCATCCAACTCCCCCACACACACTGTACCTCATCCAACTCCCCCACACACACTGTACCTCATCCAACTCCCCCACACACACTGTACCTGATCCAACTCCCCCCACACACACTGTACCCCATCCAACTCCCCCACACACACTGTACCCCATCCAACTCCCCCACACACACTGTACCCCATCCAACTCCCCCACACACACTGTACCACATCCAAATCCCCCACACACACTGTACCCCATCCAACTCCCCCACACACACTGTACCCCATCCAACTCCCCCATACACACTGTACCCCATCCAACTCCCCCACACACACTGTACCTCATCCAACTCCCCCCACACACACTGTACCCCATCCAACTCCCCCACACACACTGTACCTCATCCAACTCCCCCCACACACACTGTACCCCATCCAACTCCCCCCACACACACTGTACCCCATCCAACACCCCCATACTCACTGTACCCCATCCAACTCCCCCACACACACTGTACCCCATCCAACTCCCCCATGCACACTGTACCCCATCCAACTCCCCCACACACACTGTACCTCATCCAACTCCCCCATACACACTGTACCCCATCCAACTCCCCCACACACACTGTACCTCATCCAACTCCCCCCACACACACTGTACCCCATCCAACTCCCCCACACACACTGTACCTCATCCAACTCCCCCCACACACACTGTACCCCATCCAACTCCCCCCACACACACTGTACCCCATCCAACACCCCCATACACACTATACCCCATTCAACTCTCAACACAGGCCCTGTACCTCATCCAACATCCCCATACACACTGTACCTCATCCAACTCCCCCACACACACTGTACCCCATCCAACTCCCCCACACACACTGTACCTCATCCAACTCCCCCACACACACTGTACCCCATCCAACTCCCCCACACACACTGTACCCCATCCAACTCCCCCCATACACACTGTACCCCATCCAACTCCCCCCATACACACTGTACCCCATCCAACTCCCCCACACACACTGTACCCCATCCAACTCCCCCACACACACTGTACCTCATCCAACTCCCCCACACACACTGTACCTCATCCAACTCCCCCACGCACACTATACCTCATCCAACTCCTCCATACACACTGTACCCCATCCAGCTCCCCCCATACACACTGTACCTCATCCAACTCCCCCCACACACACTGTACCCCATCCAACTCCCCCCACACACACTGTACCTCATCCAACTCCCCCATACACACTGTACCCCATCCAACTCCCCCATACACACTGTACCCCATCCAACTCCCTCACACACACTGTACCCCATCCAACTCCCCCCACACACACTGTGCCCCATCCAACTCCCCGATACACTCTGTACCCCATCCAACTCCCCCATACACACTGTACCCCATCCAACTCCCCGATACACTCTGTACCCCATCCTACTCCCCCATACACACTGTACCCCATCCAACTCCCCAATACACACTGTACCCCATCCAACTCCCCCACACACACTGTACCCCATCCAACTCCCCGATACACTCTGTACCTCATCCAACTCCCCCACACACAGTATACACGATCCAACTCCCCCACACACACTGTACCCCATCCAACTCCCCCACACACTATCCACCATCCAACTCCCCCCATACACACTGTACCCCATCCAACTCCCCCATACACACTGTACCCCATCCAACTCCCTCACACACACTGTAACCCATCCAACTCCCCCCACACACACTGTACCCCATCCAACTCCCTCACACACACTGTACCTCATCCAACTCCCCCACGCACACTATACCTCATCCAACTCCTCCATACACACTGTACCCCATCCAGCTCCCCCCATACACACTGTACCTCATCCAACTCCCCCCACACACACTGTACCCCATCCAACTCCCCCCACACACACTGTACCTCATCCAACTCCCCCATACAAACTGTACACCATCCAACTCCCCCATACACACTGTACCCCATCCAACTCCCTCACACACACTGTACCCCATCCAACTCCCCCCACACACACTGTGCCCCATCCAACTCCCCGATACACTCTGTACCCCATCCAACTCCCCCATACACACTGTACCCCATCCAACTCCCCGATACACTCTGTACCCCATCCTACTCCCCCATACACACTGTACCCCATCCAACTCCCCAATACACACTGTACCCCATCCAACTCCCCCACACACACTGTACCCCATCCAACTCCCCGATACACTCTGTACCTCATCCAACTCCCCCACACACCGTATACACGATCCAACTCCCCCACACACACTGTACCCCATCCAACTCCCCCACACACTATCCACCATCCAACTCCCCCCATACACACTGTACCCCATCCAACTCCCCCATACACACTGTACCCCATCCAACTCCCTCACACACACTGTAACCCATCCAACTCCCCCCACACACACTGTACCCCATCCAACTCCCTCACACACACTGTAACCCATCCAACTCCCCCCACACACACTGTACCCCATCCAACTCCCCCCACACACACTGTGCCCCATCCAGATCCCCCATGCACACTGTACCCCACCCAACTCCCCCATACACACTGTACCCCATCCAACTCCCCCAGAGACACTGTACCCCGCCCAACTCCCCCATACACAATGTACCCCATCCAACTCCCCCCAACACACTGTGCCCCATCCAACTCCCCCATTCACACTGAACCTCATCCAACTCCCCATACACACTGTACCCCATCCAACTCCCCCACACACAATGTTCCCCATCCAACTCCCCCACACACAATTTACCCCATCCAACTCCCCCATACACACTGTACCTCATCCAACTCTCCCCACACACACTGTACCCCATCCAACTCTCCCACACACACTGTACCCCATCCAACTCCCCCATACACACTGTACCCCATCCAATTCCCCCCACACACACTGTACCTCATCCAACTCCCCCCACACACACTGTACCCCATCCAACACCCCCACACACACTGTACCTCATCCAACTCCCCCCACACACACTGTACCCCATCCAACTCCCCCATACACACTGTACCTCATCCAACTCCTCCCATACACACTGTACCCCATCCAACTCCCCAATACACACTGGACCCCATCCAACTCCCCCACACACACTGTACCTCATCCAACTCCCCCCACACACACTGTACCCCATCCAACTCCCCCATACACACTGTACCCCATCCAACTCCCCGATACACACTGTACTCCATCCAACACCCCCACACACACTGTACCCCATCCAACTCCCCCCACACACACTGTACCCCATCCAACACCCCCACACACGCTGTACCCCATCCAACTCCCCCGACACACACTGTACCCCATCCAACACCCCCACACACACTGTACCCCATCCAACTCTCCCCACACACACTGTACCCCATCCAACTCCCCCCACACACACTGTACCTCATCCAACATCCCCATACACACTGTACCCCATCCAACTCCCCCCACACACACTGTACCTCATCCAACATCCCCATACACACTGTACCCCATCCACCTCCCCCCACACACACTGTACCTCATCCAACTCCCCCACACACACTGTGCTCCATCCAACTCCCCCACACACACTGTACCCCATCCAACTCCCCCCACACACACTGTACCTCATCCAACTCCCCCACACACACTGTACCTTATCCAACTCCCCCCATACACACTGTACCCCATCCAACTCCCCCCATACACACTGTACCCCATCCAACTCCCCCCATACACACTGTACTCCATCCAACTCCCCCCATACACACTGTACCCCATCCAACTCCCCAATACACACTGTACCCCATCCAACTCCCCCACACACACTGTACCTCATCCAACTCCCCCCACACACACTGTACCTCATCCAACTCCCCCCACACACACTGTACCCCATCCAACTCCCCCATACACACTGTACCCCATCCAACTCCCCGATACACACTGTACCCCATCCAACAACCCCACACACACTGTACCCCATCCAACTCCCCCCACACACACTGTACCCCATCCAACACCCCCATACACACTATACCCCATTCAACTCTCAACACAGGCCCTGTACCTCATCCAACATCCCCATATACACTGTACCTCATCCAACTCCCCCACACTCACTGTACCCCATCCAACTCCCCCACACACACTGTACCCCATCCAACTCCCCCACACACACTGTACCCCATCCAACTCCCCCACACACACTGTACCTCATCCAACTCCCCCACACACACTGTACCCCATCCAACTCCCCCATACACACTGTACCCCATCCAACTCCCCGATACACACTGTACCCCATCCAACAACCCCACACACACTGTACCCCATCCAACTCCCCCCACACACACTGTACCCCATCCAACACCCCCAAACACACTATACCCCATTCAACTCTCAACACAGGCCCTGTACCTCATCCAACATCCCCATACACACTGTACCTCATTCAACTCCCCCACACACACTGTACCCCATCCAACTCCCCCACACACACTGTACCCCATCCAACACCCCCACACACACTGTACCCCATCCAACTCCCCAATTCACACTGTACCCCATCCAACTCCCCAATACACACTGTACCCCATCCAACTCCCCCACACACACTGTACCCCATCCAACACCCCCACACACACTGTACCCCATCCAACTCTCCGCACACACACTGTACCTCATCCAACTCCCCCACACACACTGTACCTCATCCAACTCCCCCCACACACACTGTACCCCATCCAACACCCCCACACACACTGTACCCCATCCAACTCCCCAATACACGCTTTACCTCAACCAACTCCCCATACACACTGTCCCCCATCCAACTCTCCCCACACACACTGTACCCCATCCAACTCCCCAATACACACTGTACCCCATCCAACTCCCCCCACACACACTGTACCCCATCCAACTCCCCAATACACACTGTACCCCATCCAACTCCCCCCACACACACTGTATCCCATCCAACTCCCCAATACACACTGTACCCCATCCAACTCCCCCCACACACACTGTACCTCATCCAACTCCCCCCACACACACTGTACCCCATCCAACACCCCCACGCACACTGTACCCCATCCAACTCCCCCCACACACACTGTACCCCATCCAACTCCCGCACACACACTGTACCCCATCCAACTCCCCAATACACACTGTACCTCATCCAACTCCCCCCACACACACTGTACCCCATCCAACACCCCCACACACACTGTACCCCATCCAACTCCCCCCACACACACTGTACCCCATCCAACTCCCCCACACACACTGTACCCCATCCAACTCCCCAATACACACTGTACCCCATCCAACTCCCCCACACACACTGTACCTCATCCAACTCCCCCACACACACTGTACCTCATCCAACTCCCCCACACACACTGTACCTGATCCAACTCCCCCCACACACACTGTACCCCATCCAACTCCCCCACACACACTGTACCCCATCCAACTCCCCCACACACACTGTACCCCATCCAACTCCCCCACACACACTGTACCACATCCAAATCCCCCACACACACTGTACCCCATCCAACTCCCCCACACACACTGTACCCCATCCAACTCCCCCACACACACTGTACCTCATCCAACTCCCCCCACACACACTGTACCCCATCCAACTCCCCCACACACACTGTACCTCATCCAACTCCCCCCACACACACTGTACCCCATCCAACTCCCCCCACACACACTGTACCCCATCCAACACCCCCATACTCACTGTACCCCATCCAACTCCCCCACACACACTGTACCCCATCCAACTCCCCCATGCACACTGTACCCCATCCAACTCCCCCACACACACTGTACCTCATCCAACTCCCCCATACACACTGTACCCCATCCAACTCCCCCACACACACTGTACCTCATCCAACTCCCCCCACACACACTGTACCCCATCCAACTCCCCCACACACACTGTACCTCATCCAACTCCCCCCACACACACTGTACCCCATCCAACTCCCCCCACACACACTGTACCCCATCCAACACCCCCATACACACTATACCCCATTCAACTCTCAACACAGGCCCTGTACCTCATCCAACATCCCCATACACACTGTACCTCATCCAACTCCCCCACACACACTGTACCCCATCCAACTCCCCCACACACACTGTACCTCATCCAACTCCCCCACACACACTGTACCCCATCCAACTCCCCCACACACACTGTACCCCATCCAACTCCCCCCATACACACTGTACCCCATCCAACTCCCCCCATACACACTGTACCCCATCCAACTCCCCCACACACACTGTACCCCATCCAACTCCCCCACACACACTGTACCTCATCCAACTCCCCCACACACACTGTACCTCATCCAACTCCCCCACGCACACTATACCTCATCCAACTCCTCCATACACACTGTACCCCATCCAGCTCCCCCCATACACACTGTACCTCATCCAACTCCCCCCACACACACTGTACCCCATCCAACTCCCCCCACACACACTGTACCTCATCCAACTCCCCCATACACACTGTACCCCATCCAACTCCCCCATACACACTGTACCCCATCCAACTCCCTCACACACACTGTACCCCATCCAACTCCCCCCACACACACTGTGCCCCATCCAACTCCCCGATACACTCTGTACCCCATCCAACTCCTCCATACACACTGTACCCCATCCAACTCCCCGATACACTCTGTACCCCATCCTACTCCCCCATACACACTGTACCCCATCCAACTCCCCAATACACACTGTACCCCATCCAACTCCCCCACACACACTGTACCCCATCCAACTCCCCGATACACTCTGTACCTCATCCAACTCCCCCACACACAGTATACACGATCCAACTCCCCCACACACACTGTACCCCATCCAACTCCCCCACACACTATCCACCATCCAACTCCCCCCATACACACTGTACCCCATCCAACTCCCCCATACACACTGTACCCCATCCAACTCCCTCACACACACTGTAACCCATCCAACTCCCCCCACACACACTGTACCCCATCCAACTCCCTCACACACACTGTAACCCATCCAACTCCCCCCACACACACTGTACCCCATCCAACTCCCCCCACACACACTGTGCCCCATCCAGATCCCCCATGCACACTGTACCCCACCCAACTCCCCGATACACTCTGTACCCCATCCAACTCCCCCATACACACTGTACCCCATCCAACTCCCCGATACACTCTGTACCCCATCCTACTCCCCCATACACACTGTACCCCATCCAACACCCCCATACACACTGTACCCCATCCAACTCCCCCATACACACTGTACCCCATCCAACTCCCCCCATACACACTATACACGATCCAACTCCCCCACACACACTGTACCCCATCCAACTGCCCCACACACTGTCCCCCATCCAACTCCCCCCATACACACTGTACCTAATCCAACTCCCCCACACACACTGTACCCCATCCAACTCCCCCCATACACACTGTACCCCATCCAACTCCCCCATACACACTGTACCCCATCCAACTCCCGCACACACACTGTACCTCATCCAACTCCCCCACACACACTACCCCATCCAACTCCCCCACACACACTGTACCTCATCCAACTCCCCCATACACACTGTACCCCATCCAACTCCCCCCACACACACTGTACCCCATCCAACTCCCCCACACACACTGTACCTCATCCAACTCCCCCCACACACACTGTACCCCATCCAACTCCCCCACACACACTGTACCCCATCCAACTCCCCTCACACACACTGTACCCCATCCAACTCCCCCACACACACTGTACCCCATCCCACTCCCCCCACACACACTGCACCCCATCCAACTCCCCCAAACACACTGTACCCCATCCAACTCCCCCCACACACACTGTACCCCATCCAGCTCCCCCATACACACTGTACCCCATCCAACTCCCCCACACACACTGTACCTCATCCAACTCCCCGACACACACTGTTCCTCATCCATCTCCCTCGACACACACTGTACCCCGTCTAACTCCCCCACACACACTGTACCCCATCCAGCTCCCCCATACACACTGTTCCTCATCCATCTCCCCCGACACACACTGTACCCCGTCTAACTCCCCCACACACACTGTACCCCATCCAACTCCCCCCACACACACTGTTCCTCATCCAACTCCCCCCCACACACTCTGTACCCCATCCATCTCCCCCATACACACTGTACCTCATCCAACTCCCCCCACACACACAGTACCCCATCCAACTCCCCCCATACACACTGTACCCCATCCAACTCCCCCATACACACTGTACCCCATCCAACTCCCCCACACACTCTGTACCCCATCCAACTCCCCCACACACACTGTACCCCATCCAACTCCCCCATACACACTGTACCCCATCCAACTCCCCCACACACTCTGTACCCCATCCAACTCCCCCATACACACTGTACCTCATCCAACTCCCCCACTCACACTGTACCCCATCCAACTCCCCCCACACACACTGTACCTCATCCAACTCCCCCCACACACACTGTACCCCATCCAACTCCCCCCACACACACTGTACCCCATCCAACACCCCCATACACACTATACCCCATTCAACTCTCAACACAGGCCCTGTACCTCATCCAACATCCCCATACACACTGTACCTCATCCAACTCCCCCACACACACTGTACCCCATCCAACTCCCCCACACACACTGTACCTCATCCAACTCCCCCACACACACTGTACCCCATCCAACTCCCCCACACACACTGTACCCCATCCAACTCCCCCCATACACACTGTACCCCATCCAACTCCCCCCATACACACTGTACCCCATCCAACTCCCCCACACACACTGTACCCCATCCAACTCCCCCACACACACTGTACCTCATCCAACTCCCCCACACACACTGTACCTCATCCAACTCCCCCACGCACACTATACCTCATCCAACTCCTCCATACACACTGTACCCCATCCAGCTCCCCCCATACACACTGTACCTCATCCAACTCCCCCCACACACACTGTACCCCATCCAACTCCCCCCACACACACTGTACCTCATCCAACTCCCCCATACACACTGTACCCCATCCAACTCCCCCATACACACTGTACCCCATCCAACTCCCTCACACACACTGTACCCCATCCAACTCCCCCCACACACACTGTGCCCCATCCAACTCCCCGATACACTCTGTACCCCATCCAACTCCCCCATACACACTGTACCCCATCCAACTCCCCGATACACTCTGTACCCCATCCTACTCCCCCATACACACTGTACCCCATCCAACTCCCCAATACACACTGTACCCCATCCAACTCCCCCACACACACTGTACCCCATCCAACTCCGCGATACACTCTGTACCTCATCCAACTCCCCCACACACAGTATACACGATCCAACTCCCCCACACACACTGTACCCCATCCAACTCCCCCACACACTATCCACCATCCAACTCCCCCCATACTCACTGTACCCCATCCAACTCCCCCATACACACTGTACCCCATCCAACTCCCTCACACACACTGTAACCCATCCAACTCCCCCCACACACACTGTACCCCATCCAACTCCCTCACACACACTGTAACCCATCCAACTCCCCCCACACACACTGTACCCCATCCAACTCCCCCCACACACACTGTGCCCCATCCAGATCCCCCATGCACACTGTACCCCACCCAACTCCCCGATACACTCTGTACCCCATCCAACTCCCCCATACACACTGTACTCCATCCAACTCCCCGATACACTCTGTACCCCATCCTACTCCCCCATACACACTGTACCCCATCCAACACCCCCATACACACTGTACCCCATCCAACTCCCCCATACACACTGTACCCCATCCAACTCCCCCCATACACACTATACACGATCCAACTCCCCCACACACACTGTACCCCATCCAACTGCCCCACACACTGTCCCCCATCCAACTCCCCCCATACACACTGTACCTAATCCAACTCCCCCACACACACTGTACCCCATCCAACTCCCCCCATACACACTGTACCCCATCCAACTCCCCCATACACACTGTACCCCATCCAACTCCCGCACACACACTGTACCTCATCCAACTCCCCCACACACACTACCCCATCCAACTCCCCCACACACACTGTACCTCATCCAACTCCCCCATACACACTGTACCCCATCCAACTCCCCCCACACACACTGTACCCCATCCAACTCCCCCACACACACTGTACCTCATCCAACTCCCCCCACACACACTGTACCCCATCCAACTCCCCCACACACACTGTACCCCATCCAACTCCCCTCACACACACTGTACCCCATCCAACTCCCCTCACACACACTGTACCCCATCCAACTCCCCCAAACACACTGTACCCCATCCAACTCCCCCCACACACACTGTACCCCATCCAGCTCCCCCATACACACTGTACCCCATCCAACTCCCCCACACACACTGTACCTCATCCAACTCCCCGACACACACTGTTCCTCATCCATCTCCCTCGACACACACTGTACCCCGTCTAACTCCCCCACACACACTGTACCCCATCCAGCTCCCCCATACACACTGTTCCTCATCCATCTCCCCCGACACACACTGTACCCCGTCTAACTCCCCCACACACACTGTACCCCATCCAACTCCCCCCACACACACTGTTCCTCATCCAACTCCCCCCCACACACTCTGTACCCCATCCATCTCCCCCATACACACTGTACCTCATCCAACTCCCCCCACACACACAGTACCCCATCCAACTCCCCCCATACACACTGTACCCCATCCAACTCCCCCATACACACTGTACCCCATCCAACTCCCCCACACACTCTGTACCCCATCCAACTCCCCCACACACACTGTACCCCATCCAACTCCCCCATACACACTGTACCCCATCCAACTCCCCCACACACTCTGTACCCCATCCAACTCCCCCATACACACTGTACCTCATCCAACTCCCCCACTCACACTGTACCCCATCCAACTCCCCCCACACACACTGTACCTCATCCAACTCCCCCACTCACACTGTACCCCATCCAACTCCCCCACACACACTGTACCTCATCCAACTCCCCCATTCACACTGTACCCCATCCAACTCACCCACACACACTGTACCCCATCCAACTCCCCCCACACACCCTGTACCCCATCCAACTCACCCACTCACACTGTACCCCGTCTAACTCCCACACACACACTGTACCCTATCCAACTCCCCCATACACACAGTACCCCATCCAACTCCCCCATACACCCCGTACCCCATCCAGCTCCCCCATGCACCCTGTACCCCATCCAACTCCCCCACACACTCTGTACCCCATCCAACTCCCCCACACACTCTGTACCCCATCCAACTCCCCCACACACTCTGTACCCCATCCAACTCCCCCATACACACTGTACCCCATCCATCTCCCTTGACACACACTGTACCCCATCCCACTCCACCCACACACACTGTACCCCATCCAACTCCCCCATACACTCTGTACCCCATCCAACTCCTCCCACACACCCTGTACCCCATCCAACTCCCCCATACACACTATACCCCATCCAACTGCCCCACACACACTGTACCTCATCCAACTCCCCCACACACTCTGTACCCCATCCAACTCCCCCATACACACTGTACCCCATCCATCTCCCTCGACACACACTGTACCCCATCCCACTCCCCCCACACACACTGTACCCCATCCAACTCCCCCATACACCCTGTACCCCATCCAACTGCCCCACACACACTGTACCTCATCCAACTCCCCCACACACTCTGTCCCCCATCCAACTCCCCCACACACACTGTTCCTCATCCATCTCCCTCGACACACACTGTACCCCGTCTAACTCCCCCACACACACTGTACCCCATCCAACTCCCCCATACACAGTATCCCATCCAACTCCCCCATACACCCTGTACCCCATCCAACTCCCCCATACACCCTGTACCCCATCCAACTCCCCCACACACTCTGTACCCCATCCAACTCCCCCACACACTCTGTACCCCATCCAATCCCCCATACACACTGTACCCCATCCAACTCCCCCCACACACACTGTACCCCATCCAACTCCCCCACACACACTGTACCTCATCCAACTCCCCCCACACACACTGTACCCCATCCAACTTCCCCACACACACTGTACCCCATCCAACTCCCCCACACACACTGTACCTCATCCAACTCCCCCACGCACACTATACTTCATCCAACTCCTCCATACACACTGTACCTCATCCAACTCCCCCATACAACTGCACCCCATCCAACTCCCCCATACACACTGTACCCCATCCAACTCCCTCACACACACTGTACCCCATCCAACTCCCCCCACACACACTGTACCCCATCCATTCCCCCCACACACACTGTACCCCATCCAACTCCCCCCACACACACTGTGCCCCATCCAAATCCCCCATACACACTGTACCCCACCCAACTCCCCGATACACTCTGTACCCCATCCAACTCCCCCATACACACTGTACCCCATCCAACTCCCCGATACACTCTGTACCCCATCCTACTCCCCCATACACACTGTACCCCATCCAACACTCCCATACACACTGTACCCCATCCAACTCCCCCATACACACTGTACCCCATCCAACTCCCCGATACACTCTGTACCTCATCCAACTCCCCCACACACACTGTACACGATCCAACTCCCCCACACACACTGTCCCCCATCCAACTCCCCCCATACACACTGTACCTAATCCAACTCCCCCACACACACTGTACCCCATCCAACACCCCCCATACACACTGTACCCCATCCAACTCCCCCATACACACTGTACCCCATCCAACTCCCGCTCACACACTGTACCTCATCCAACTCCCCCACACACACTACCCCATCCAACTCCCCCACACACACTATACCTCATCCAACTCCCCCATACACACTGTACCCCATCCAACTCCCCCCACACACACTGTACCCCATCCAACTCCCCCACACACACTGTACCTCATCCAACTCCCCCCACACACACTGTACCCCATCCAACTCCCCCACACACACTGTACCCCATCCAACTCCCCTCACACACTCTGTACCCCATCCAACTCCCCCATACACACTGTACCCCATCCATCTCCCTTGACAAACACTGTACCCCATCCCACTCCCCCCACACACACTGTACCCCATCCAACTCCCCCATACACTCTGTACCCCATCCAACTCCCCCCACACACCCTGTACCCCATCCAACTCCCCCATACACACTATACCCCATCCAACTCCCCCACACACACTGTTCCTCATCCATCTCCCTCGACACACACTGTACCCCGTCTAACTCCCCCACACACACTGTACCCCATCCAACTCCCCCATACACACAGTACCCCATCCAACTCCCCCATACACCCTGTACCCCATCCAACTCCCCCATACACCCTGTACCCCATCCAACTCCCCCACACACTCTGTACCCCATCCAACTCCCCCACACACTCTGTACCCCATCATATCCCCCATACACACTGTACCCCATCCAACTCCCCCCACACACACTGTACCCCATGCAACTCCCCCACACACACTGTACCTCATCCAACTCCCCCCACACACACTGTACCCCATCCAACTTCCCCACACACACTGTACCCCATCCAACTCCCCCACACACACTGTACCTCATCCAACTCCCCCACGCACACTATACCTCATCCAACTCCTCCATACACACTGTACCTCATCCAACTCCCCCATACAACTGTACCCCATCCAACTCCCCCATACACACTGTACCCCATCCAACTCCCTCACACACACTGTACCCCATCCAACTCCCCCCACACACACTGTACCCCATCCAACTCCCCCCACACACACTGTACCCCATCCAACTCCCCCCACACACACTGTGCCCCATCCAAATCCCCCATACACACTGTACCCCACCCAACTCCCCGATACACTCTGTACCCCATCCAACTCCCCCATACACACTGTACCCCATCCAACTCCCCGATACACTCTGTACCCCATCCTACTCCCCCATACACACTGTACCCCATCCAACACTCCCATACACACTGTACCCCATCCAACTCCCCCATACACACTGTACCCCATCCAACTCCCCGATACACTCTGTACCTCATCCAACTCCCCCACACACACTGTACACGATCCAACTCCCCCACACACACTGTCCCCCATCCAACTCCCCCCATACACACTGTACCTAATCCAACTCCCCCACACACACTGTACCCCATCCAACACCCCCCATACACACTGTACCCCATCCAACTCTCCCATACACACTGTACCCCATCCAACTCCCGCACACACACTGTACCTCATCCAACTCCCCCACACACACTACCCCATCCAACTCCCCCACACACACTGTACCTCATCCAACTCCCCCATACACACTGTACCCCATCCAACTCCCCCCACACACACTGTACCCCATCCAACTCCCCCACACACACTGTACCTCATCCAACTCCCCCCACACACACTGTACCCCATCCAACTCCCCCACACACACTGTACCCCATCCAACTCCCCTCACACACACTGTACCCCATCCAACTCCCCCACACACACTGTACCCCATCCCACTCCCCCCACACACACTGTACCCCATCCAACTCCCCCATACACACTGTACCCCATCCAACTCCCCCCACACACACTGTACCCCATCCAACTCCCCCATACACACTGTACCCCATCCAACTCCCCCACACACACTGTACCTCATCCAACTCCCCGACACACACTGTTCCTCATCCATCTCCCTCGACACACACTGTACCCCGTCTAACTCCCCCACACACACTGTACCCCATCCAACTCCCCCATACACACTGTTCCTCATCCATCTCCCCCGACACACACTGTACCCCGTCTAACTCCCCCACACACACTGTACCCCATCCAACTCCCCCCACACACACTGTTCCTCATCCAACTCCCCCCCACACACTCTGTACCCCATCCAACTCCCCCCATACACACTGTACCCCATCCAACTCCCCCACATACACTGTACCCCATCCAACACCCCCACACACTCTGTACCCCATCCAACTCCCCCACACACACTGTACCCCATCCAACTCCCCCCACACACACAGTTCCCCATCCAACTCCCCCCATACACACTGTACCCCATCCAACTCCCCCATACACACTGTACCCCATCCAACTCCCCCACACACTCTGTACCCCATCCAATTCCCCCATACACACTGTACCTCATCCAACTCCCCCACTCATACTGTACCCCATCCAACTCCCCCCACACACACTGTACCTCATCCAACTCCCCCATTCACACTGTACCCCATCCAACTCACCCACACACACTGTACCCCATCCAACTCCCCCCACACACCCTGTACCCCATCCAACTCCCCCACTCACACTGTACCCCGTCTAACTCCCCCACACACACTGTACCCCATCCAACTCCCCCATACACACAGTACCCCATCCAACTCCCCCATACACCCTATACCCCATCCAACTCCCCCATACACCCTGTACCCCATCCAACTCCCCCATACACCCTGTACCCCATCCAACTCCCCCATACACCCTGTACCCCATCCAACTCCCCCACACACTCTGTACCCCATCCAACTCCCCCATACACATTGTACCCCATCCAACTCCCCCATACACACTGTACCCCATCCAACTCCCCCACAAACTCTGTACCCCATCCAACTCCCCCACACACTCTGTACCCCATCCAACTCCCCCACACACTCTGTACCCCATCCAACTCCCCCACACACTCTGTACCCCATCCAACTCCCCCACACACTCTGTACCCCATCCAACTCCCCCATACACACTGTACCCCATCCATCTCCCTCGACACACACTGTACCTCTTCCCACTCCCCCCACACACACTGTACCCCATCCAACTCCCCCATACACTCTGTACCCCATCCAACTCCCCCCACACACACTGTACCCCATCCAACTCCCCCATACACACTAAACCCCATCCAACTCCCCCACACACACTGTACCTCATCCAACTCCCCCACACACACTGTTCCTCATCCATCTCCCTCGACACACACTGTACCCCGTCTAACTCCCCCACACACACTGTACCCCATCCAACTCCCCCATACACACAGTACCCCATCCAACTCCCCCGTACACCCTGTACCCCATCCAACTCCCCCATACACACTGTACCCCATCCAACTCCCCCATACACACTGTACCCCATCAAACTCCCCCACACACTCTACCCCATCCAACTCCCCCACACACTCTGTACCCCATCCAACTCCCCCACACACTCTGTACCCCATCCAACTCCCCCACACACTCTGTACCCCATCCAACTCCCCCACACACTCTGTACCCCATCCAACTCCCCCATACACACTGTACCCCATCCAACTCCCCCACGCACACTGTTCCTCATCCAACTCCCCGATACACACTGTACCCCATCCATCTTTTGTTGCAGCAGCTTTTTCTGAAGCAGCGATAGTGCGAGCGAGGTGTCAGCTGGGAAGGTGAGTTTCAGTTTAAAATAACTTACCTTTTGTTTCGGCGCACAAGGGGACTGCTGGGTAAGTAAACCTATATATTCGGGCAGTGGCTAAACCCGAAACACTACACGTGTAGTGTCTCCCACCCATCCTCCTCCTCTAACCAAAAAAAAAGGACTCTTGTGTGGAGGGTTTGGTAAGGTAAGGTTTTCCTTTATTTATTTATTATTTTTTTTAATTCTCTGTTGTCAATTTAGAGCAGAGGGGATGGAAGCTCGGGCAGTTGCATGCTCCTCTTGCAGGATGTGGGAGGTGAGGGTCACCACTGGTGTCCCTGCTGACTTCACCTGTGAGAAGTGCACCCAACTCCAGCTCCTCGCAGACCGCGTGAGGGAACTGGAGCTGGAGCTGGATGAACTTCGGATCATTCAGGATGCTGAGGGGGTGATAGCGATCAGTTATAAGGAAGTAGTGACACCTAAGTTACAGGATAAAGGTAGCTGGGTGACCGTCAGGGGAGGGAAAGGGAATAGGCGCACAATGCAGGGATCCCCTGTGGCCGTTCCCCTCAATATTTCATATACCGTTTTGGATACGGTTGGGGGGGGGACCTACCAGAGGAAAGCCACAGTGGCCAGGTCTCTGGCACTGAGCCTGGCTCAGTGGCTCAGAAGGGAAGGGGGGAGAATAGGAGAGCGATAGTGATAGGAGATTCAATGGTTAGAGCAACAGACAGGAGATTCTGTAGTCGCGAACAAGACTCCCGGATGGAATGTTGCCTCCCGGGTGCCAGGGTCAGGGATGTCTCGGATCGAGTCTACAGGATTCTTAAGGGGGAGGGGGAGCAGCCAGAGGTCGTGGTACACATCGGTACCAATGACATAGCTAGGAAAAGGGATGAGGACCTGAAAAGCGAATATAGGGAGTTAGGTTGGAAGCTGAAAGGCAGGACGAGCAGAGTAGTAATCTCAGGATTGTTACCGGTGCCACGTGCTAGTGAGGCTAGAAACAGAGAGCGAGTGCAGCTGAACACGTGGCTACAGAACTGGTGTAGGAGGGAGGGCTTCAGATATGTGGATCATTGGGATACTTTCTGGGGAAGGCGGGACCTGTACAAGAAGGACGGGTTGCATCTGAACTGGAGGGGCACCAATATCCTGGGTGGGAGGTTGGCTAGAGCTCTTCGGGAGGGTTTAAACTAGTTTGGCAGGGGGATGGGAACCAGAGCCACGGATCAGTGGATGGGGTAGCTGTTGAACAGGCAGATACCGAGTGCAGAGAGTCTGTGAGGAAGGTTAGACAGTTGACAGGGCAAAGTTGCAGCCAGTATGATGGGTTGAAGTGTGTCTATTTTAACGCAAGAAGTGTCAGGAATAAGGGTGATGAACTTAGAGCATGGATCAGTACTTGGAGCTACGATGTTGTGGCCATTACAGAGACTTGGATATCTCAGGGGCAGGAATGGATGCTGGATGTTCCGGGGTTTAGATGTTTCAAAAGGAATAGGGAGGGAGGTAAAAGAGGTGGGGGAGTGGCATTGCTAATCAGGGATGGTATCACAGCTGCAGAAAGGGAGCTCGTCGAGGAGGGTTTGTCGACTGAGTCATTATGGGTGGATGTCAGAAACAGGAAAGGAGCAGTCACTTTGTTGGGAGTTTCCTATAGACCCCCCAATAGCAACAGAGACATGGAGGAACAGATTGGGAGGCAGATTTTGGAAAGGTGCTGAAGTAACAGGGTTGTTGTCATGGGTGACTTCAACTTCCCTAATATTGATTGGAACCTCCTTAGTGCATATAGTTTGGATGGAGCAGTTTTTGTCAGGTGTGTCCAGGAAGGTTTCCTGACTCAATATGTAGATAGGCCGACTAGAGGGGAGACTATGTTGGACTTGGTGCTTGGCAACGAACCAGGCCAGGTGGCAGATCTCTCGGTGGGAGAGCATTTCGGTGATAGTGATCACAACTCCCTGACCTTTACTATAGTCATGGAGAGGGACAGGAGCAGACGGGATGGGAAAATATTTAATTGGGGGAGGGGGAATTACAATGCTATTAGGCAGGAACTGGGGAGCATAAAATGGGAACAGATGTTCTCAGGGAAATGCACGACAGAAATGTGGAGGTTGTTTAGGGAGCACTTGCTGCGACTGCTGGATAGGTTTGTCCCGATGAGGCAGGGAAGGGATGGTGGGGTGAAGGAACCTTGGATGACAAGAGATGTGGAACAGCAAGTCAAGAGGAAGAAGGAAGCTTACTTAAGGTTGAGGAAGCAAGGATCAGACAGGGATCTAGAGGGTTACAAGGTAGCCAGGAAGGAACTGAAGAATGGACCTAGGAGAGCTAGAAGGGGACATGAAAAAGTCTTGGCGGGTAGGATTAAGGAAAATCCCAGGGCGTTCTACACTTATGTGAGGAACAAGAGGATGGCCAGAGTGAGGGTAGGGCCGATCAGGGATAGTGGAGGGAACTTGTGCCTGGAGTCGGAGGAGGTAGGGGAGGTCCTAAATGAATACTTTGCTTCAGTATTCACTAGTGAGAGGGACCTGGTCGTTTGTGAGGACAGCGTGGAACAGGCTGATATGCTCGAACAGGTAGAGGTTAAGAGGGAGGATGTGCTGGAAATTTTGAATGATATGAGGACAGATAAGTCCCCGGGGCCAGACGGGATATACCCAAGGATATTACGGGAAGCGAGGGAAGAGATTGCTGCGCCTTTGGTAATGATCTTTGCATCTTCACTGTCCACTGGAGTAGTACCGGATGATTGGAGGGTGGCAAATGTTCCCTTGTTCAAGAAAGGGAATAGGGATAACCCTGGGAATTATAGACCAGTCAGTCTTACGTCGGTAGTGGGCAAATTATTGGAGAGGATTCTGAGAGACAGGATTTATGATTATTTGGAAAAGCATGGTTTGATTAGAGACAGTCAGCATGGCTTTGTGAGGGGCAGGTCATGCCTCACAAGCCTTATTGAATTCTTTGAAGATGTGACAATACACATTGATGAAGGAAGAGCAGTGGATGTGGTGTGTATGGAATTTAGCAAGGCATTCCCCATGGTAGGCTCATTCAGAAAGTAAGGAGGCATGGGATACAGGGAAGGTTTGCTGTCTGGATACAGAATTGGCTGGCCCATAGAAGACAGAGGGTGGTAGTAGATGGAAAGTATTCAGCATGGAGCTCGGTGACCAGTGATGTTCCACAGGGATCTGTTCTGAGACCTCTGCTCTTTGTGATTTTTATAAATGACTTGGATGAGGAAGTGGAAGGCTGGGTTAGCAAGTTTGCCGATGACACGAAGGTTGCTGGAGTTGTGGATAGTGTGGAAGGCTGTTGTCGGTTGCAACGGGACATTGACAGGATGCAGAGCTGGGCTGAGAAGTGGCAGATGGCGTTCAACCTGGAAAAGTGTGAAGTGATTCATTTTGGAAGGTCGAATTTGAATGCGGAATACAGGCTTAAAGACAGGATTCTTGGTAGTGTGGAGGAACAGAGGGATCATGGGGTCCATGTCCATGGATCGCTCAAAGTTGCCACCCAAGTTGATAGGGTTGTTAAAGCGTATGGTGTGTTGGCTTTCATTCACAGAGGGATTGAGTTTAAGAGCCGCGAGGTTATGCTGCAGCTCTATAAGTCCCTGGTTAGACCACACTTGGAATATTGTGTTCAGTTCTCGTTGCCTCATTATAGGAAGGATGTGGAAGCTTTAGAGAGGGTGCAGAGGAGATTTACCAGGATGCTGCCTGGACTGGAGGGCATGTCCTACGAAGAAAGGTTGAGGGAGCTCGGGCTTTTCTCATTGGAGCGAAGAAGGATGAGAGTTGACTTGATCGAGGGGTACAAGATGATGAGAGGCATAGATAGAGTGGATAGCTAGAGACTTTTTCCCAGGGTGGAAAGGGCTATCACCAGGGGGCGTAATTTTAAGGTGATTGGAGGAAGGTTTCGGGGAGATGTCAGAGGTAGGTTCTTTACACAGAGAGTGGTGGGTGCGTGGAATGCACTGCCAGCGGTGGTAGTAGAAGCAGATACATTAGGGACATTTAAGCGACTCTTGGATAGGTACATGGATGATAGTAGAATGAAGGGTAGGTAGTTAGTTTGATCTTAGAGTAGGTTAATAGGTTCGGCACAACATCGTGGGCCGAAGGGCCTGTACTGTGCTGTACTGTTCTATGTTCTATGTTAACTCCCCCACACATATCCTGTACCCCATCCAACACCCGGTTCCCCACCATCTGTACCCCATCCAATTGCCCCCTCACACACTATACTCTTTCTAACTCCCCCCACACAATGTACCACATCCAACTGCCCCCCCCACCCACACAAAATGTACAGCATCCAAATCCCCCCACACACACTGTACCCCATCCAGCTCCCCCACCTCTGACATTTTCCCATTGAACTCCCTGCCCCCCCCAACTGTATCCCATCCATCTTCCCCCTCATACAAACACTTTACCCCATCCAACTCCCCCACATACACACTGTACCCCATCCAATTCCCCCATAAACACTTTACCCCATCCAACTCCCCGTCTCCCACCATCTGTACCCCATCCAATTGCCCCCCCACACACTGTACTCTTTCTATCTCCCCTCACGCACTGCACCACATCCAACTGCCCCCGCCACCCACGCACAAAGTACCCCATCCAACTCCTCCCCCCCAATGCACATTGTACCCCATCCAACTCCCCACTGTGTTTTCTGTGGACGGGGTACAGTGTGTTAGTGGCAGGTCTATTCCAGTTTGGAGTTGGTCTGCAGTCCAGTGTGGATTGTGTGCCAGTGGTGAGGTTCTCTGCCATTGGCAGTTGATCATGCCAGTACGGGGTCTGTTTCAGTGGGGTGGATCTGTGCCAGTTTGTCTAGGCGGCGGCGGGGTGGGGGTGGGTGCGGGCAGGGGTCTGTTCTCGTGGGGTGTGTCTGCAGTGGCAGGAAGTTCTGTGCCATTAGGTGGGTCTGTCCCTGTGGAGGGGTTGGGTTTCAGTGGGGTGGGCGGGTGTCTGTTGCAGTGGAGTTGGTCTGATCCAGTTGAGCTCTGTGCCAGTGAGGGTTGTGTGTCTCTGGTGTGGTCTGTTCCAGTGGGGAGGGAGAGGTCTGTGGCAGTGGGGACTCTGTGTCTTCTAATGGGAGGGGTCTGTTCCAGGGTGGCGGTTCTGTTCGGGGCTTCTGTTCCAGTGGAGGGGGGGTGGGTGGTCTGTTTCCACAGGGGTGGGGTGAGGGTATCTGTTCCCGCAGGCGGGGGGAAGGGGTTGGAAGCGGTGGGGGGGGCGGGAGGGGGTTCGGTTCCCGGTTTGGGGGGGGTCTGTTGCCGGGGGGGTCTGGTCTGTTCCTACGGGGTGGGTGGGGTGCGGGGTTCGGTTTGGGGGGGTGGTCTGTTCCCGGGGGGGTCTGTTCCTACGGGGGGGGGGGGGGTCTGTTCCCGGAGGGGGGGGTTGTTGGGGGGGGTGGTGGGGGTGAGTTTGGTGCTGCTGTCTCTGGATTGCTGTAATTTTGCTGCTGCTGATTGTCTGGATTGTGTTTCACAGACACTGTGAGAAACAGGAAGAAAGTGAAGGAAATGTTGAAGCAAACGGGAACAATTTTGAAGGAAAAGAAGAAGAAGCTGGTGAATGGAGTGAATAAGGGAGAGGAAGCAAATAACGGTGCGTTGACCCTGGAGTAACTGTCTCTAAACCAAATGAGGGGTCACAGACTCTTATGGAAAGTTTCCACATTCACAGCAATAGTTAAGCCACATTTTCATACTCCAGGCAATTTCTGGATTGTCATCGAGTCATTTGCAGCACAGAAGGAGGCCATTTGACCCATCGAGGTCATGCAGGCTCTACACGGAACAATCCAGTCCGTCCAACTCACCCACTCAATCTCTGTAGCCCTGAAAGTTTATTTCTCTCAGGTTCCCATTCAACGTGCTCTTGAAGTTATTTCTTGTCTCCGTTTCCACCACCCTCGTGGGCAGCAAGTTCCAGGTCATTACCAGCTGCTGTGTAAGAAGGTTCTTTCTCACATTCCCCCTGTATCTAAATGTAATATCTCCAAATTTGCAAATGACACAAAACTGGGTGGGAGGGTGAGTTGTGAGGAGGATGCAGAGAGGCTTCAGGGTGATTTGCACAAGTTGAGTGAGTGGGCTAATGCATGGTAGATGCAGTATAATGTGGATAAATGTGAGGTTATCCACTTTGGTAGCAAAAACAGGAAGGCAGATTATTATCTGAACGGCTATAAACTGAGAGAGGGGAATATGCAGTGAGACCAGTCGCTGAAGGTAAACGTGCAGGTGCAACAGGCGATAAAAAGGGCAAGTGGTATGTTGGCCTTCATAGCGAGAGGATTCGTGTACAGGAGCAGGGATGTCTTGCTGCAATTATACAGGGCCTTGGTGAGGCCACACCTGGAATATTTTGTGCAGTTTTGGTCTCCTTATCTGAGGAAGGATGTTCTTGCTATCGAGAGAGTGCAGCGAAGGTTTACCTGACTGATTCCTGGGATGCTGGGACTGACATATGAGGAGAGATTGAGTCGGTTAGGATTATATTTGCCGGAGTTCAGAAGAGTGAGGGGGGATCTCATAGAAAACTATAAAATTCTAACAGGACTTGACAGGGTAGGTGCAGGAAGGATATTTCTGTTGGTGGGGGAGTCCTGAACCAGGGGTCATAGTCTAAGGATACGGGGTAAACCATTCAGGACTGAGATGAGGAGAAATTTCTTCACCCAGAGAGTGGTGAGCCTGTGGAATTCGCTACCACAGAAAGCAGTTGAGGCCAAAACATTGTATGTTTTCAAGAAGGAGTTAGATATAGCTCTTGGGTCTAAAGGGATCAAAGGGTATGGGGCGAAAGCTGGAACAGGTTACTGAGTTGGATGTTCGGCCATGATCATAATGAATGGCGGAGCAGGCTCGAAGGGCCGAATGGCCTACTCCTGCTCCTATTTTTTATGTTTCTATGCATCTCTTGCCCAAAACCTTCACTCTGTGTTGCCTAGTTCTTGCCTAGTTAATGAGAACAGTTTTTCCTTGTCTAACTTGTCTGAACCTGTTATAATCTTGTCGACTTCTATCAAATCTCCTCTGAATCTCCTTTGCTCCAAGGAGAACAAACCCAGTTTCTCCAATCTTACCTTGTAACTAAAATCCTCCGTCCCTGGAACCAGTCTGGTAAATCTCCTCTGCACCCTCTCTGGGACATTTACATCCTTCCTGAAGTGTGGTGACCAAAATTGGATGCAATACTCCAGTTGGGGATGGTGACCATAACGCTGTAAGATTTAAGGTAGTTATGGAAAAGGACAAAGAGGGACCGAAACTAAAGGTACTGAATTGGGGGACGGCCCTTGAGGAGTATAGAAAGTGAAGGGGGGTACTTAAAAAAGTAATTAGGAGAGCAAAGAGGGGACATGAAAAAACATTGGCGGGCAAGATAAAGGAAAACCCCAAGGCGTTTTATAAGTATATTAAGGGCAAAAGGATAACCAAGGAAAGGGGAGGGCCCAAAGTGGCAATGTGTATGTGGAGCCGGAGGACATAGGTGCGGTTTTAAATGATTACTTTTCATCTGTGTTCACTATGGAGAAGGACGATGTAGGTGTAGAGATCAGGGAGGGGGATTTTGTGATATACTTGAACATATTAGCATTGAAAGGGAGGAAGTATTAGCTGTTTTAGCGGGCTTAAAATCCCCAGGCCCAGATGAGATGTATCCCAGGCTGTTATGTCAGGCAAGGGAGGAGATAGCAGGGGCTCTGTCACAAATTTTCAAATCCTCTCTGGCCACGGGAGAGGTGCCAGAGGACTGGAGGACAGCGAATGTGGTACCATTATTCAACAAGTGTAGCAGGGATAAATCAGGTAATTACAGGCTGGTGAGTTTAACATCAGTGGTTGGGAAACTATTGGAAAAAATTCTGAGGGACAGGATTAATCTCCACTTGGAGAGGCAGGGATTAATCAGGGATAGACAGCATGACTTTGTCAGGGGGAGATTGTGTCTAGCTAACTTGATTGAATTTTTCGAGGCGGTGACTAGATGTGTAAATGAGGGTAAAGCAGTTGATGTAGTCTACATGGATTTCAGTAAGGCTTTTGATAAGGTCCCACATGGGAGATTGGTTAAGAAGGTAAGAGCCCATGGGATCCAGGGTAATTTGGCAAATTGGATCCAAAATTGGCTTAGTGGCAGGAGGCAGAGGGTGATGGTTGAGGGTTGTTTTTGCGAGTGGAAGCCTGTGACCAGTGGTGTACCACAGGGATCGGTGCTGGGACCTTTGCTGTTTGTAGTGTACATTAATGATTTAGACATGAATATAGGAGGTATGATCAGTAGGTTCGCAGATGACACGAAAATTGTTGGTGTCGTAAATAGTGAGGAGGAAAGCCTTAGATTACAGGGCAATATAGATGGGCTGGTAAGATGGGCGGAGCTGTGGCAAATGGAATTTAATCCTGAGAAGTGTGAGGTGATGCATTTTGGGAGGACTAACAAGACAAGGGATATACAATGGATAGTAGGACCCTAGGAAGGTCAGAGGGACTTTGGTGTACTTGTCCATAGATCACTGAAGGCAGCAGCACAGGTAGATAAGGTGGTTAGGAAGGCAGATGGGATACTTGCCTTTATTAGCCAAGGCATAGAATATAAGAGCAGGGAGGTTATGATGGAGCTGTATAAAACGCTAGTTAGACCACAGCTGGAGTACTGTGTACAGTTCTGGGCACCACACTATAGGAAGGATGTGATTGCAGTGGAGAGGGTGCAGAGGAGATTCACCAGGATGTTGCCTGGGCTGGAGCATTTCAGCTGTGAAGAGAGACTGAAAAGGCTGGGGTTGTTTTCCTTAGAGCAGAGAAGGCTGAGGGGTGACATGATTGAGGTATACAAAATTATGAGGGGCATTGATAGGTTAGATCGGAAGAGACTTTTTCTCTTAGCGGAGGGGTCAATAACCAGGGGGCATAGATTTCAGGTAAGGGGCAGGAGGTTTAGAGGGCATTTGAGGAAAACATTTTTCACCCAGAGGGTGGTTGGAATCTGGAACACACTGCCTGAAGAGTTGGTAGATGCAGGAACCCTCACAACATTTAAGAAGTATTTAGATGAGCACTTGAAATGCCATAGCATACAAGGCTACGTGCCAAGTGCTGGAAAATGGGATGAGAATAATTAGGTGCTTGATGGCTGGCAAGGACATGATGGGCCGAAGGGCCTGTTTCTGTGATGTATGACTCTATGACTTTATTGGGGCTTAATGAGAGCTTTATAAAGGTTCAGCATAACGTCCCTGCTTTTGTACTCAATGCCTCTATTTATGAAGTCCAAGATCCCATCTGCTTTATTAACCACTCTCTCAATATGTCCTGCCACCTTTAAATCATTGTACATGCACCTCTCGGTCCCTCTGTTCCTGCACACTCTTGAGAACTGTAACCTTAAGTATATATTGCCTTTCCCTATTCCTTCTGCCAAAATGCATCACCTCACCCTTCTCTGTATTAAATTAAACTTGCCACCTCTCTGCCCATTCTGCTATCCTATCTATGTCCTGTTGCAGGCAGTTCATATCATCCTCGTTGTTTGCCACACCTCTCCATTTGGTGTCATTGGCAAATTTTGAGATTCTGTATTCCAAGATCTAAGTCATTTATATCTTGCAAAAAAAAAGCAGTGGTCCCAGCACTGACCCTGGGGGAACACCACTGTCTACCATCCTCCAGTCTGAAAAAAAAACATTTACTCCAACTCGCTGTTTTCTGTCCTTGAGCCAATTTTTTTATCCAATTGGGCACTGATCCTCCTATTAAATGAGCCTCAATTTTATTAACCAGCTTTTTATGTGGTACCTTATCAAATGCTTTCTTAAATTCCATATAAACAACATCCATCGCATTCCCATCATCAACCTTCTCTGTTACTTCATCAAAAAATTCAGTTGGATTAGACAAGCATGATCTGCCTTTTGCAAATCCATGCTGACTCTCCTTAATTAACTCAAACCTCTCCAAGCATCTGTTGATACTTTCCCTAATTATTATTTCTAAAACCTTACCCACCACTGATGTTAAACTAACTGGCCTGTAGTTACTAGGACTGTCCTTACACCTTTTCTTCAATAAGGGTGTCACATTTGCCACTCTCCAATCCTCTGCCACCTTCCCCTTATCCAGAGAAGATTATGACAAACCCTTCCACTATCTCCACCCCCACTTCCTTTAACAACCTGGGATACAAGCCATCTGGACCAGGTGACTTACCTACCCTAAGCATAGCCGGCCTTTCCGGTACCTCCCCCACCCCCCACCTCTCAATTTTTACCCTATCCACTACCTCTACTCTCTCCATGTCGACTGATATTTTGTCAGATTCCTCTTCTTTAGTGAACACTGATACAAAATACTCATTTCGTATTCTAGCCTTGCCCTGCATCTTTAAGCATATATCACCCTCTTTTCCCCGAATAGGCCCCACTCCACCTCTTTCTACATGCTTACTATTTACATGCTGGTTGAAGATTTTTGGGTTCCCTTTTATGTTGCCATTCTATTCTCATATTCTCTCTTTGTCAGTCTTATTTTCCTCATCATCTCCTCTCTCAATTTATTGTATTTGGCCTGATTCTCCTAATTCACCTAACATGCATCATGCACCCTCATGGAGCCCTGTTCTTGGTTCCCTTACCTTTCACCCTTGTTGGAATGTTCCTAGCCTGTACCTGAAACATCTCTTCCTTAAAGATAACCTATTATTCTGATACAGCTCTTTGTGTCAGCCTTTGTTTCCATTCTACCCTGGCTAGATCCCTTCTCATCGCATTGAAATTGGCCTTCTTCCAATCTGGACATTTTACCTTATTTTGTTCCTTGCTCTTCTCCATTACGAGTCTAAACCTTATGATACAATGATCACTCTTCCCCAGGTGCTCCCCACAGACACTTGGTCCACTTGACCTACCTCATTTCCCAGCACCAGATCCAGCAATGCCTCCTTTCTAGTTGGGCTGAGAACATACTGATCAAGGAAGTTCGCATGAACACATTTCAGAAATTCCTCCCCCTGCTTTCCCTTTACTCCAACATTATCCCAATGGATATTTGGGTAATTAAAGTCCCCCAATATCACCATTCTATGGTTCTTGCACATCTCTCCGTTAGAATATCCCGAGTAACATGAATATCCTGGTTGCAATGGATTAGAAATGCCTGTCTGTCCCCTGACTATGGAATCACCTCCAAGAACTGCATTCCTACTCTTTGCTGCTCCCCCCTGTACAGTCCTTTATCCATTGATGCCCTGGTCTGAACTGCACTCCTTCAGGGCATCATCACTCCCAGCACTGTTAACCTGAGATCAAAGACACAACATTATCCAGCATTTATTGTGTCTCTGGCGTAGAGGCTTAGAACATTACAACACAGAAGGAGGCCATTCGGCCCACCATGCCTGTGTCGTATCTTTGGCAGAACTATGAAATGAATCCCACTCCCCTGCTCTTCCTGCATAGCCCTGTAAATCTCTCCCTTTCACAGATTTACACAATTCCTGTTTGAAAGTTATTACTCTGTTCCCTGGCAAGCACCTCCATCCCTCTTCCTGGCAACAGTCTTTTATTCTTTTGGAGGTTACTCTCGCTGATCCCATAGTCAAGAGGACAGATAGACATTTCTGAGGTAATCAAACTTGAGGTCATCTAAAAGTTTGCTGCTTAACTCGCACCAAGTCCTGTTCCCCTGTCACCTTGTGCTCGTTGACCTACATTGGCTCCTGGTCAAGCAATGTCTTGATTTTAAAATTCTCATCTGTGTTTTCAGATCCCTCCATGGCCTTATTTCTCCCCATCTCTCTAATCCCCTCCAGTTCACAACCCTGCAAGATATCTGCCCTCCTCTAATTCTGGCCCCTTGAGCATCCCTTATTTTAATCACTCCACCATTGGTGACCGTGCCTTCAGTTGCCTTGGCCCCAAGCTCTGGAATTCCCTCCTTCCACCTCTCCACCTCACTTTCCTCCTTCAAGACACTCCTTAAAAGTTACCTCTTTGACCAGACTTTTGGTCACCTGACCTAATATCTCTTTTTGTGGCTCAGTGTCAAATAAACTGGAGGGGGAGGGGGTAGAGGTGCGGGAAATAGACCAGGACAGAGACCGAGTCTGTATAGGCTACTATGGGTTTGTGATGACTGATCCTGGTTAATGATGGGTTATTGATGGGTTAGTGATGATCTGTGCTGGTTATGAAAAGTTCAGAACATAAAAAATAATAGCAGGAGTAGGCCACTCAGCCCTTCAAGCCCACTCTGCCATTTAAATAGTTTTTTATTCATTCATGGGATGTGGGCATCACTGGCTAGGCCAGTATTTATTGCCCATCCCTAATTGTCCTTGAGAAGGTGGTGGTGAGCTGCTTTCTTGAACCACTGCAGTCCATGTGAGGTAGGTACACCCACAGTGCAGTTAGGAAGGGAGTTCCAGGATTTGACCCTTCACTATTTGAGGAGTCACGAATGGTGCTGAACATTGTGCAATCATCAGTGAACATCCCCACCTCTGACCTTATGATGGAGGGAAGGTCATTGATGAAGCAGCTGAAGATGGTTGGGCCTGGGACACTACCCTGAGGAACTCCTGCACTGATGTCCTGGAGCTGAGATAATTGACCTCCAACAACCACAACCATATTCCTTTGCACTAGGTATAACTCCAGCCAGCGAGGGTTTCCCTAATTCCCATTGACTCCAGTTTTGCTAGGGCTCCTTGATGCCATTACTGGGTCAAATGGTGCCTTGATGTCAAGGGCAGTCGCTGTCAACTCACCTCTTGAGTTCAGCTCTTTTATCCATGTTTGAACCAGGTCTGTAATGAGGTCAGGAGCTGAGTGGCCCTGGCGAAACCCAAACTGAGCGTCAGTGAGCAGGTTATTGCGAAGGTCTCAGTTTTATCCCATTACGCCCCCACCTCAATGAATTTCGCACTCGGCATGACGTTGAGCTCTTCTTCCGTCGCCTCTGCCTCCGGGCTCACTTCTTTGAGCAGGAGTCCTCCCCCCGACCAGCAGACCCATTCACCCGCCTCCAGCATTCTCCCTCTACCTGGACCCCTCCCCCTGGCCTCTTACCCGCTCTTGATCTCTTCATTGAAAACTGTCGGCGAGACACTGGTCGTCTCAATTTCTCTGCCCCCCTCACTCACTCTAACCTGTCCCCCTCTGAACTTGAGGCACTCCGTTCTCTCAGGTCTAACCCCGACATGGTCATCAAACCTGCAGACAAGGGTGGTGCTGTTGTCGTATGGCATACCGACCTCTACCTTGCAGAAACTCAACGTCAACTCACGGACACTTCTTCCTACCTCCCTCTGGACCATGACCCCACCACCGAACATCAAGCCACCATCCAAAGGACTGTCACTGACCTCATCTCCTCTGGAGATCTTCCCTCTACAGCTTCCAACCTCATAGTCCCACAACGCCGGACAGCCCGCTTCTACCTCCTTCCCAAAATCCACAAACGGGACTATCCCGGCAGACCCATTGTGTCAGCCTGCTCCTGCCCCACTGAACTTATTTCTTCCTATCTAGACTCTATCTTTTCTCCGCTGGTCCAGTCTCTTCCCACCTACATCCGTGACTCTTCTGACGCCCTACGTCATTTTGCCAATTTCCAGTTTCCTGGTCCCAACCGCCTCCTCTTCACTATGGACGTCCAATCGCTCTACACCTCCATCCCCCACCAGGATGGTTTGAGGGCTCTCCGCTTCTTCCTGGAACAGAGGCCCAACCAGTCCCCATCCACCACCACCCTCCTCTGCCTGGCTGAACTTGTTCTCACATTGAACAACTTCTCCTTCAACTCCACGCACTTCCTTCAAGTAAAAGGTGTCGCTATGGGTACCCGCATGGGTCCTAGTTATGCCTGTCTTTTTGTGGGATATGTCGAGCATTCTTTGTTCCAGTCCTACACAGGCCCCCTCCCCCAACTCTTTTTCCGGTACATTGATGACTGTATCGGTGCCGTTTCCTGCTCCCGCCCCGAACTGGAAAACTTTATCAACTTTGCTTCCAATTTCCACCCTTCTCTCACCTTTACATGGTCCATCTCTGACACTTCCCTTCCCTTCCTCGACTTCTCTGTCTCCATCTCTGGGGATAGGTTGTCTACTAATATCCATTATAAGCCCACCGACTCCCACAGCTACCTCGTCTACACTTCTTCACATCCTACCTCCTGTAAGGACTCCATTCCATACTTCCAGTTTCTCCGTCTCCGACGCATCTGCTCTGATGATGCTACCTTCCATGACGGTGCTTCTGATATGACCTTTTTCCTCAACCGAGGATTCCCCCCCACTGTGGTTGACGGCCCTCAACCGTGTCCGACCCATTCCCCGCACCTCTACCCTCACCCCTTCCCCTCCCTCCCAGAACCGTGACAGGGTTCCCCTTGTCCTCACTTTTCACCCCATCAGCCTCTATATCCAAAGGATCATCCTCCGCCATTTCCGCCACCTCCAGCGTGATGCCACTACCAGTCGCATCTTCCCCTCCCTGCCCCTGTCAGCATTCCGAAGGGATTGTTCCCTCCGCGACACCCTGGTCCACTCCTCCATTACCCCCACCACCTCGTCCCCGTCCCAGGGCACCTTCCCCTGCAATCGCAGGAGGTGTAATACCTGCCCATTTACCTCCTCTCTCCTCACTATCCCAGGCCCCAAACACTCCTTTCAGGTGAAGCAGCGATTTACTTGTACTTCTTTCAATGTAGTATACTGTATTCGCTGCTCACAGTGTGGTCTCCCCTACATTGGGGAGACCAAGCGCAGACTGGGTGACCGCTTTGCGGAACATCTCCGCTCAGTCCGCAAGCAGGACCCTGAGCTTCCGGTTGCTTGCCATTTCAACACTCCCCCCTGCTCTCATGCTCACATCTCTGTCCTGGGATTGCTGCAGTGTTCCAGTGAACATCAATGCAAGCTCGAGGAACAGCATCTCAACTACCGATTAGGCTCACTACAGCCTGCCGGACTGAACATTGAGTTCAATAATTTCAGATCATGACAGCCCCCCATATTACTTTCATTTTTAGTTATTTTTTCTTCCTTGTTTTTGCATTCTTTTTTTACATTTTTTACAATCTTTTTTTTTGCATTTATTTCATTTCATCTTAGTTTGTTCAGTTTGCTTACCCACTGTTTTTTTCAGGTTTGCACTTGCTGCTGTTCATTATTCAGTATATTCACACCTAATCTGTACTAATGCTTTGTCTTTCAACACACCATTAACATATTGTTTGCCTTTGCTCCGTGACCTTTTGGTCAGCTATGTGGCCTTGTCCAATCTAGACCTCCTTTGTTATCTGTTGCCCCACCCCCACCTCACTTGCTTATAACCTGTGACTTTTCTAATATTTGTCAGTTCCGAAGAAGGGTCACTGACCCGAAATGTTAACTCTGCTTCTCTTTTCGCAGATGTTGCCAGACCTGCTGAGTGGTTCCAGCATTTCTTGTTTTTATGCCACTTGATAGCACTGTCGACAACACCTTCCATCACTTTATTGATGATTAAGAGTAGACTGATGGGGCGGTAATTGGTCAGTTTAGACTTGTCCTGTTTTTTGTGCACAGGACATACCTGGGCAATATTCCCAGTAGATGCCAGTGTTGTAGCTGTACTGGAACAGCTTGGCTTGGGGCGCGGCATGTTCTGGAGCACAGGTCTTCAGTACTATTGCCAGAATATTGTCAGGACCCATAGCCTTTGCAGTATCCAGTGTCTTCAGTCGTTTCTTGATATCACGCGGAGTGACTCGAATTGGCTGAAGTTTGGCATCTGTGATTCTGGGGACATCAGGAGGAGGCCGAGATGGATCATCAACTCGACACTTCTGGCTGAAGATTGTTGCAAATGCTTCAGCCTTATCTCTCGCATTGATGTGCTGGGCTACCCCATCATTGAGGAGGGGGATATTTGTGGAGCCACCTCCTCCAGTTAGTTGTTTAATTGTCCACCACCATTCACGGCTGGATGTGACAGGACTGCAGAGCTTAGATCTGATCCGTTGGTTATGGGATCACTTAGCTCTGTCTATTGCATGCTGCTTATGCAGTTTGGCATGCAAGTAGTCCTGGGTTGTAGCTTCATTTTGAGGTATGTCTGGTGCTGCTCCTGACATACCCTGCTGCACTCTTCATTGAACCAGGGTTGGTCTCCTGGCTTGATGGTAATGGTGGAGTTGGGGATATGCCGGGCCATGAGGTTACAGATTGTGGTTGAGTACAATTCTGCTGCTGCTGATGGCCCACAGAACCTCATGGATGCCTTGTTTTGCATTGCTCGATCTGTTTGAAATCTATCCCATTTAGCACGGTGATAGTGCCACTCAACACAATGGACGGTATCCTCAATGTGAAGACGGGACTTTGTCTCCACGAGGACTGTGCGGTGGTCACTCCTACCAATACTGTCATGGACAGATGCATTTGCGGCAGGCAGATTGGTGAGGACAAGGTCAATTAGTTTTTTCATTCTTGTTGGTTCTCTCACCACCTGCCGCAGACCCAGTCTAGTAGATATGTCCTTTAGAACTTAGCCAGCTTGGTCAGTAGTGGTGCTACTGAGCCAGTCTTGGTGATGGACATTGAAGTCTCCCACCCAGAGTACATTCTGCACCCTTGTCACCCTCAGTGCTTCCTCCAAGTGCTGTTCAACATGGAGGAGTACTGAGTCATCAGCTGAGGGAGGGCGGTAGGTGGTAATCAGCAGGAGGTTTCCTTGTTCATGTTTCACTTGATGCCATGAAACTTTATGGGATCTGGAGTCAATGTTGAGGACTCCCAGGGCACCTCCCTCCCAACTGTATACCACTGTGCCGCCACCTCTGGTGGGGCAGGACATACCCAGGGATGGTAATGGTGGTGTCTGGGACATTGTCTGTCAGGTATGATTCCGTGAGTATGACTATGTCAGGCTGTTGCTTGACTAGTCTGCGGGACAGCTCTCCCAACTTTGGCACAAGCCCCCAGATGTTAGTAAGGAGAACTTTGCAGGGTCGACAGGGCTGGGTTTGCCGTTGTCGTTTCCGGTGCCTAGGTCGATGCCGGGTGGTCCGTCCGGTTTCATTCTTTATTGTCTTTGGACCAGTTTGATACAACTGAGTGGCTTGCTCGGCCATTTCAGAGGGCATGTAAGAGTTAACCACATTGCTGTGGGTCTGGAGTCACATGTAGGCCAGACCAGGTAAGGACAGCAGATTTCCTTCCCTAAAGGACATTAATGAACCAGATGAGTTTTTACAACAATTGACATTAGACTAGCTTTTAATTCTAGATTTATTGATTAAATTTAAATTCCACCTAATGCGGTGGTCGGATTCCAACCCATGTCTGCAGGGCAGTACCCTGGGTCTCTGGGTTACTAGGTGAGAGACAATGCCACTAAGCCACCTCCTCCCCTCGCTGACCTTCTGCTTCAACACCATTTTCCTGCACTGTTCCTGCATCCCTTGATGATTTTAATCTGTAGAAATCTATTGATTTCAGTCTTGAACATACACAACGACTGAGCCTGCACACCCTCTGGGGCAGAGAATTCCAAAGATTCACCATCCTCTGAGTGAAGAAATTCCTCCTCATCTCTGCCCTAAATGGCCTGTGCCTTATTCTGAAACTGTGTCCCCCGGTTCTGGACTCCCCAGCCAGGGGAAACATCCTTCCTGCATCAACCCTGTTGAGCCCTCTAAGAATTTTATATGATTGAATGAGATCACCTCTCATTCTAAACATACTTTTGTATCTTCTAAACTGCAGAGAATAAAGGCCCAGTCTATTTAATCTTTTCTCACAGGACAATTGCTCCATCCCAGGAATTAGTTTGGTGAACCTTTGTTGCATTCCCTCTATAGCAAGTGTATCTTTCTTTATACATTTCGCCACAGTGTATTCCATCTGCCAAATTTTTGCCCACTCGCTTAGCTTCTCCAAATCCCCTTCAAGTGTCTTTGCATCCTCCTCACAACTCAACACTTCCACCTAGTTTTGTGTTATCTGCAAACTTGGAAATATTACATTTAATCCTCACATCCAAATCATTGAATAGCTGGGGCCCAAGCACTGATCTTTATGGTACCCCCACTAGTCGCAGCCTGACAACCTGAGAATGACCCATTTATTCCTACTCTCTGTTTCTGTTGGTTAACCAGTTCTCAATCCAGGCCAGTATATTCCCCCCAATCTCACATGCTCTAATTTTGTTTACTAACCTCTTGTGTGGAAGCTTATCAAAAGCTTTCTGAAAATCTAAATATACCACACCCACCGGTTCCTCCTTATCTATTCTGCTAGTTACATCCTTAAGAAACTCCAACAGGTTTGTTAAACATGATTTCCCTTTCATAAATCAAGGTTGACTCTGCCCAATCCTACTATTATTTTCTAAGTGTCCTGTTATAACATCCTAGTGATAAGTTAGTGATGATTTATCCTGGTTTTGATGATGGGTTAGTGATGATTTATCCTGGTTTTGATGATGGGTTAGTGATGACCTGTGCTGTTATGATGGGTAAATGATGACACTCTGACCCCCTTTCCCTGTCTAATTCTTGGTTTAGAATGTCCGCCTCTGGGGCTGGAATCCCTGGGAGTTGAGGACGCACAGATCAGAGCATCAAGCAGCCTGAGAAGTGGACTCGGAGCTCATCGAGGACGTCTTAACATTCAGGTCAGTGGAAGAAAGAAAAGGAGATCCTCTACGCAGCTAGAAGAGAACAAACCCATAATGCACTGACTGTGGTTACCAGGCCAACGAAGAAGCAGCATGATGGGTTTCCACAGGTCAAGTCGTCAAATGATAAAGGAAAAGGCAAAAGAAACAGAGACAGAGAGCATGCCAGGGAGAGAGAGATATGCAAAAGCTGAAAAGCAATAAAACCAGATGGACCTCCCATGTTTCCTTGCCCATGTTTGACCTGATACCATCAGACTTCATGGGATCTGGAGTCAATATTGAGGACTCCCAGAGCAAATCCCTCCCAACTGTATACCGCTGCATACCTGTCTGTGTACAACTGTATACCGACGTTGACCTAGGCACCGGAAACAACAATGGCAAACCCAGCCCTGTCAACCCTGTAAAGTCCTCCTTACTAACACCTGGGGGCTTGTGCCAAAGTTGGGAGAGTTGTCCCACAGACTAGTCAAGCGACAACCTGACATAGTCATACTCACGGAATCATACCTTACAGATAATGTCCCAGGCACTGAAATCACTATCCCTGGGTATGTCCTGTCCCACCGGCAGGACAGACCCAGCAGAGGTGGCAGCACAGTGGGATACAGTCGGGAGGGAGTTGCCCTGGGAATCCTCAACATTGACCGCAGGCCCTTTGAAGTTTCATGGCATCAGGTGAAACATGGGCAAGGAAACCTCCTACTGATTACCACCTACTGCCCTCCCTCAGCTGATGAGTCAGTACTCCTCCATGTTGAACAGCACTTGGAGGAAGCACTGAGGGTGACAAGTGTGCAGAATGTACTCTGGGTGGGGGACTTCAATGTCCATCACCAAGAGTGACTCGGTAGCATCATTACTAACTGGGCTGGCCGAGTCCTAAAGGACGTAGCTGCTAGACTGGGTCTACGGCAGGTGGTGACGGAACCAACAAGAGGGAAAAATATACTAGATCTTGTCCTCACAAATCTGCCTGTCACAGATGCATCTGTTCATGACTGTATTGGTAGGAGTGACCATCGCACAGTCCTGTGGAGATGAAGCCCTGTCTTCACATTGAGGATACCCTGCATCGTGTTGTGTGTCCATCAAGGCAGCATTAGACCGAGTATGGGATCAAGGAGCCCTAGTAAAACTGAAGTTGATGGGAATCAGGGGGAAAACACTCCACTGGTTGGAGTCGTACCTAGCTCAAAGGAAGATGGTTGTGGTTGTTGGAGGTCAATCATCTGAGCTCCAGGACATCACTGCAGGAGTTCCTCAGGGTAGTGTCCGAGACCCAACCATCTTCAGCTGCTTCATCAATGACCTTCCTTCAGTCATAAGGTCAGAAGTGGGGATGTTCGCTGATGATTGCACAATGTTCAGCACCATTCGTGACTCCTCGGATACTGAAGCAGTCCATGTAGAAATGCAGCAAGACGTGGACAATATCCAGGCTTGGGCTGATAAGTGGCAAGTAACATTCGCACCACACAAGTGCCAGGCAATGACCATCTCCAACAAGAGAGAATCTAACCATCTCCCCTTGACATTCAATGGCATTACCATCGCTGAATCCCCCACTATCAAGACCCTAGGGGCTACCATTGACCAGAAACTGAACTGGAGTAGCCATATAAATACCGTGGCTACAAGAGCAGGTCAGAGGCTAGGAATCCTGCGGTGAGTAACTCACCTCCTGACTCCCCAAAGCCTGTCCACCATCTCCAAGGCACAAGTCAGGAGTGTGATGGAATACTCTCCACTTGCCTGGATGGGTGCAGCTCCAACAACACTCAAGAAGCTCGACACCATCCAGGACAAAGCAGCCCGCATGATTGGCACCCCATTTACAAACATTCACTCCCTCCACCACAAATGCACAGTGGCAGCAGTGTGTACCATCTACAAGATGTACTGCAGCAATTCACCAAGGTTCCTTCGACAGCACCTTCCAAACCCGCGACCTCTACCAATTAGAAGGACAAGGGCAGCAAATGCATGGGAACACCACCACCTGCAAGTTCCCCTCCAAGTCACACACCATCCTGACTTGGAACTATATCACCATTCCTTCACTGTCACTGGGTCAAAATCTTGGAACTCCCTTCCTAACAGCACTGTGGGTGTACCTACCCTACATGGACTGCAGTGGTTCAAGAAGGCAGCTCACCACCACCTTCTCAAGGGCAATTAGGGATGGGCAATAAATGCTGGCCTGGCCAGTGACGCCCACATCCCATGAAGGAATGAAAAAACTACCACCGTGCTAAATGGGCTAGATTCAGAACACATCTGGCAGCTCAAAACTGGGCATCCATGATGCGCTGTGGGCCATCAGCAGCAGCAGAATTGTACTCAACCACAATCTGTAACCTCATGGCCCAGCATATCCCCCACTCTACCATTACCATCAAGCTAGGAGACTAACCCTGGGGTGGCGCAGTGGTTAGCACCACAGCCTCACAGCTCCAGCGACCTGGGTTCGGTTCTGGGTACTGCCTGTGTGGAGTTTGCGAGTTCTCCCTGTGACCGCGTGGGTTTCCGCCGGTTGCTCTGGTTTTCTGCCACAGCCAAAGACTTGCAGGTTGATAGGTAAATTGGCCATTGTAAATTGCCCCTAGTGTAGGTAGGTGGTAGGAGAATTGAGGGAAGGTAGGGAAGGGTGGTTGATGGTCTGCACAGACTCGGTGGGCCGAAGGGCCTGTTTCAGTGCTGTATCTCTCTATGACTCTAACCCTCATTCAATGAAGAGTGCAGGAGGCCATGCCGGAGCAGCACCAGGCATACCTCAAAATGAGGTGTCAACCTGGTGAAGCTACAACCCAGGACTACTTGCATGCCAAACTGCGCAAGCAGCATGTGATAGACAGCGCTAAGTGATCCCACAACCAACAGATCAGATCTATGCTCTGCAGTCCTGTCACATCCAGCCATGAATGGTGGTGGATAATTAAATAACTAACTGGAGGAGTTGGTTCCACAAATATCCCCGTCCTCAATGATGGGGGAGCCCAGCACATCAGTGCAAAAGATAAGGCTGAAGCATTTTCAACCATCTTCTGCCTCCTCCTGAAATCCCCAGCATCACAAATGCCAGACTTCAGCCAATTCGATTCACTCCACGTGATATCAAGAAAAAGCTGAAGGCACTGGAAACTGCAAAGGCTACGGACCCTGCAATATTCCGGCAATAGTACTGAAGACCTGTGCTCCAGAACCAGCCATGTGAGATGTGGGCATCGCTGGCCAGGCCAGCATTTATTGCCCATCCCTAATTGCCCTTGAGAAGGTGGTGGTGAACTGCCTTCTTGAACCGCTGCAGTCCATGTGGGGTAGGTACACCCACAGTGCTGTTAGGAAGGGAGTTCCAGGATTTTGACCCAGCGGCAGTGAAGGAACGGCGATATAGTTCCAAGTCAGGATGGTGTGTGACTTGGAGGGGAACTTGCAGGTGGTGGTGATCCCATGTATTTGCTGCCCTTGTCCTTCTAGTTGGTAGAGGTCGTGGGTTTAGAAGGTACTGTCTAAGGAGCCTTGGTGCATTGCTGCAGTGCATCTTGTAGATGGTACACACTGCTGCCACTGTACGCTGGTGGTCGAGGGAGTGAATGTTGAAGGTGGTGCCTGGGACATTGTCTGTAAGGTATGATTCCATGAGTATGACTGTGTCAGGCTGTTGCTTGACTAGTCTGTGGGACAGCTCTCCCAACTTTGGCACAAGCTCCCAGATGTTGCATAGGAGCAGGAGTAGGCCATTCAGCCCATAGAGCCTGTTCAACCATTCAATACAATCATGGCTGATCATCCACTTCAATGCCTTTTCCCCACACTATCCCCTTTATATCATTGGTATTTAGAAATCTGTCAATCTCTGCTTTAAACATACTCAATGACTGAGCTTCCCCAGCCTCTGGAGTAGAGAATTCCAAAGATTCACAACCCTCTTAGTAAAGAAATTTCTCCTCATCTCTGTCCTCAGTGGCTTCTCCCTTATTTTGAAATTGTGTCCCCTGGTTCTAGACTCTCCAACCAGAGGAAACATCTTACCTGCATCTACCCTGTCTATCCCTTTCAGTATTTTGTAGGTTTCAATGAGATCACCTCTCCTTCTTTGAAACTCGAGAGAGGCCCAGTTTTCCCAATCTCACTTCATAGGACAGTCCCGCCATCCCGGGAACAAGTCTGGCGAGCCTTTGTTGCACTCACTTTATGGCAATAATATCCTTCCTAAGGTAAGGGGACCAAAACTGCACACAGTACTCCAGGTGTGGTCTAACCGAAGTTCTATCCAATTGAAGCAAAAGAAAAAGGCTAGGGGCTCACATAGCACTGTCCCATCTCCTTAATCACCCTTAAATGTAGATAATCTGGACCTAAAGAACAAAGAACAAAGAAAATTACAGCACAGGAACAGGCCCTTCGGCCCTCCAAGCCTACGCCGATCCAGATCCTCTATCTAAACCTGTCGCCTATTTTCTAAGGGTCTGTATCTCTTTGCTTCCAGCCCATTCATGTATCTGTCTAGATACATCTTAAAAGACGCTATCGTGCCCGCATCTACCACCTCCACTGGCAACGCGTTCCAGGCACCCACCACCCTCTGAGTAAAGAACTTTCCACGCATATCCCCCCTAAACTTTTCCCCTCTCACTTTGAACTCATGACCCCAAGTAATTGAATCCCCCACTCTGGGGAAAAAGCTTCTTGCTATCCACCCTGTCTATACCTCTCATGATTTTGTACACCTCAATCAGGTCCCCCCTCAACCTCCGTCTTTCTAATGAAAATAACCCTAATCTACTCAACCTCTCTTCATAGCTAGCGCCCTCCATACCAGGCAACATCCTGGTGAACCTCCTCTGCACCCTCTCCAAAGCATCCACATCCTTTTGGTAATGTGGCGACCAGAACTGCACGCAGTATTCCAAATGTGGCTGAACCAAAGTCTTATACAACTGTAACATGACCTGCCAACTCTTGTACTCAATACCCCGTCCGATGAAGGAAAGCATGCCGTATGCCTTCTTGACCACTCTATTGACCTGCGTTGCCACCTTCAGGGAACAATGGACCTGAACACCCAAATCTCTCTGTGCATCAATTTTCCCCAGGACTTTTCCATTTACTGTATAGTTCACTCTTGAATTGGATCTTCCAAAATGCATCACCTCGCATTTGCCCTGATTGAACTCCATCTGCCATTTCTCTGCCCAACTCTCCAATCTATCTATATTCTGCTGTATTCTCTGACAGTCCCCTTCACTATCTGCTACTCCACCAATCTTAGTGTCGTCTGCAAACTTGCTAATCAGACCACCTATACTTTCCTCCAAATCATTTATGTAAAAATTCAGGCCCAGTTTCCCCAATTTCTCTTCATGGGATAGTCCCGCCATCCTGGGAACAAGTCTGGTGAATCTTCGTTGCATTCCCTCTACGGCAATAATATCCTTCCTCAGCTAAGGGGACCAAAACTGCACACAGTACTCCAGGTGCGGTCGAACCAAGGTTCTATACAATTCAAGCAAGATTTCTCTGTTAGTAAGGGGGACTTTGCAGGGTCGACAGGACTGGGTTTGCCTTCGTCACTGCTAGTGCCTGGGATGTTACAGTTACTCTGGGAGTAACAGTGACTCTGGGTTGTGCAAGTGACTCTGGGAGTGAGAGTGACTCTGGGAACAAAGAAATGACTGACCAACTAAATGCATACTTTGGTTCTGTCTTCACAAAGGAGGACACAAATATCATACCAGAAATGTTGGGGAACACAGGGCTAAGTGAGAGAGAGGAACTGAAAGAATTCAGTATTAGTAGAGAAATGGTCTTGAAAATTGATGGGATTGAAGGGAGATAAATCCCCAGGGCCTGATAACCTACATCCCAGAGTACTTAAGGAAGTAGCCTTGGAAATAGTGGATGCATTGGTGGTCATCTTCCAAGATTCTATCGACTGTGGAACAGTTCCCACAGATTGGAGGGTAGCTAATGTAACCCCACTATTTAAAAAGGGAGGTAGAGAGAAAACTGGGAATTCAGCCTGACATCAGTAGTGGGGAAAATTCCCTTTATCAAAGATTTTATAGCAGAGCACTGAGAGAACAGTGGTAGAATCGGGCAGAGTCAGCATGGATTTATGAAAGGGAAATCATGCTTGACAAATCTACCAGAATTCTTCGAGGATGTAACCAGTAGAGTTGATGAGGAAGAGCCAGTGGATGTGGTTTATTTGGACTTTCAGAAGGTTTTCGACAAAGCCCCACATAAGAGATTAGCATGTAACATTAAAGCGCATGGGATTGGGGGTAGTGTATTGCAATGGATAGAAAATTGGTTGGCAGACAGGAAACAAAGAGTAGGGATAAATGGGTCTTTTTCCGAATGGCAGGCAGTGACTAGTGGGGTACCACAGGGATCGGTGCTAGGACCCCAGCTATTCACAATATATATTAATGATTTAGATCAGGGAACTAAATGTAATATCTCCAAATTTACAGATGACACAAAACTGGGTGGGAGGGTGAGTTGTGAGGAGGATGCAGAGAGGCTTCAGGGTGATTTGGACAAGTTGAGTGAGTGGGCTAATGCATGGCAGATGCAGTATAATGTAGATAAATGTGAGGTTATCCACTTTGGTAGCAAAAACAGGAAGGCAGATTATTATCTGAACGGCTATAAACTGAGAGAGGGGAATATGCAGCGAGACCTGGGTGTTCTCGTACGCCAGTCGCTGAAGGTAAGCATGCAGGTGCAACAGGCGGTAAAACAGGCAAATGGTATGTTTGCCTTCATAGCGAGAGGATTCGTGTACAGGAGCAGGGATGTCTTGCTGCAATTATACAGGGCCTTGGTGAGGCCACACCTGGAATATTGTGTGCAGTTTTGGTCTCCTTATCTGAGGAAGGATGTTCTTGCTATAGAGGGAGTGCAGCGAAGGTTTACCAGACTGATTCCTGGGATGGCGGGACTGACGTATGAGGAGACATTGAGTCTGTTAGGATTATATTTGCTGGAGTTCAGAAGAGTGAGGGGGAATCTCATAGAAACCTATAAAATTCTAACAGGACTTGACAGGGTCGATGTAGGAAGGATGTTCCCGATGGTGGGGGAGTCCAGAACCAGGGGTCATAGTCTAAGGATACGGGGTAAAACATTCAGGACTGAGATGAGGAGAAGTTTCTTCACCCAGAGAGTGGTGAGCCTGTGGAATTCACTACCACAGAAAGCAGTTGAGGCCAAAACATTGTATGTTTTCAAGGAGGAGTTAGATATAGCTCTTGGGTCTAAAGGGATCAAAGGATATGGGGCGAAAGCAGGAACAGGTTACTGAGTTGGATGATCAGCCATGATCATAATGAATGGCAGAGCAGTCTCGAAGGGCCGAATGGCCTACTCCTGCTCCTCTTTTCTATGTTTCTATGTGACAGTGTCTCTGGGATGTGACAGTGTCTCTGGGATGTGACAGTGTCTCTGGGATGTGACAGTGTCTCTGGGATGTGACAGTGTCTCTGGGAAGTGACAGTGTCTCTGGGAGTGAGAGTGACTCTGGGATGTGCCAGTGACTCTGGGATGTGCCGGTGTCTCTGGGATGTGCCAGTGTCTCTGGGATGTGACAGTGTCTCTGGGATGTGCCAGTGTCTCTGGGAAGTGACAGTGTCTCTGGGAAGTGACAGTGTCTCTGGGAAGTGACAGTGTCTCTGGGAAGTGACAGTGTCTCTGGGATGTGACAGTGTCTCTGGGATGTGCCAGTGTCTCTGGGATGTGCCAGTGTCTCTGGGAAGTGACAGTGTCTCTGGGATGTGAAAGTGTTTCTGGGAAGTGACAGTGACTCTGGGATGTGACAGTGACTCTGGGATGTGACAGTGACTCTGGGATGTGACAGTGACTCCGGGATGTGACAGTGACTCTGGGAGTGCCGGTGACTCTGGGATGTGGCAGTGACTCTTGGATGTGATAATGACTCTGGGATGTGCCAGTGTCTCTGGGAAGTGACAGTGTCTCTGGGAGTGACAGTGTCTCTGGGAGTGAGAGTGACTCTGGGATGTGCCAGTGACTCTGGGATGTGCCAGTGACTCTGGGAAGTGACAGTGTCTCTGGGAAGTGACAGTGTCTCTGGGAAGTGACAGTGTCTCTGGGATGTGAAAGTGTTTCTGGGATGTGCCAGTGACTCTGGGATGTGACAGTGTCTCTGGGAAGTGACAGTGTCTCTGGGAAGTGACAGTGTCTCTGGGATGTGACAGTGTCTCTGGGATGTGAAAGTGTTTCTGGGAAGTGACAGTGACTCTGGGATGTGACAGTGACTCTGGGATGTGACAGTGTCTCTGGGATGTGACAGTGTCTCTGGGAAATGACAGTGTCTCTGGGATGTGAAAGTGTTTCTGGGAAGTGACAGTGACTCTGGGATGTGACAGTGTCTCTGGGATGTGCCAGTGTCTCTGGGATGTGCCAGTGTCTCTGGGAAGTGACAGTGTCTCTGGGATGTGACAGTGTCTCAGGGAAGTGACAGTGTCTCAGGGAAGTGACAGTGTCTCAGGGAAGTGACAGTGTCTCTGGGATGTGACAGTGTCTCAGGGAAGTGACAGTGTCTCAGGGAAGTGACAGTGTCTCAGGGAAGTGACAGTGACTCTGGGATGTGACAGTGACTCTGGGATGTGAAAGTGTCTCTGGGTTGTGACAGTGACTGGGGGATGTGACAGTGACTCTGGGAATGAGATTGACAATGGGATGTGACAGTGACTCTGGGATGTGACAGTGTCAGTTGGATGTGACAGTGACTCTGAGTTGTGACAGTGACTCTGAGTTGTGACAGTGACTCTGGGATGTGACAGTGACTCTGGGATGTGACAGTGACTCTGGGATGTGAAAGTGACTCTGGGATGTGACAGTGTCTCTGGGATGTGACAGTGTCAGTTGGATGTGACAGTGACTCTGGGATGTGACAGTGTCTCTGTGATGTGACAGTGTCTCTGGGAGTGAGAGTAACTCTGGGCTGTTACAGTGTCTCAAATGTGGCAGTGACTCTTGGATGTGACAGTGTCTCTGTGATGTGACAGTGTCTCTGGGAATGAGATTGACAATGGGATGTGACTCTGGGATGTGACAGTGTCTCTGGGTAGTGACAGTGTCTCTGGAAATGAGATTGACTCTGGGATGTGACAGTGTCTCTGGGAATGAGATTGACAATGGGATGTGACTCTGGGATGTGACAGTGACTCTGGGATGTGACAGTGACTCTGGGAATGAGATTGACATTGGGATGTGACAGTGACTCTGGGTAGTGACAGTGTCTCTGGAAATGAGATTGACTCTGGGACGTGACAGTGTCTCTGGGTAGTGACAGTGTCTCTGGAAATGAGATTGACTCTGGGATGTGACAGTGTCTCTGGGTAGTGACAGTGTCTCTGGGAATGAGATTGACAATGGGATGTGACTCTGGGATGTGACAGTGACTCTGGGAGGTGACAGTGTCTCTGGGACATGACGGTGTCTCTGGGAATGAGATTGACAATGGGATGTGACTCTGGGATGTGACAGTGTCTCTGGGTTGTGACAGTGTCTCTGGGAAGTGACAGTGTCTCTGGAAATGAGATTGACTCTGGGATGTGACTCTGGGACGTGACAGTGACTCTGGGACGTGACGGTGTCTCTGGGTAGTGACAGTGTCTCTGGGTAGTGACAGTGTCTCTGGGTAGTGACAGTGTCTCTGGGTAGTGACAGTGTCTCTGGGAAGTGACAGAGACTCCGGTATGTGACAGTATCTTTGGGATGTGAAAGTCTCTCTGGGATGTGACAGTGTCTCTGGGATGTAACAGTGACTCTGGGGTGCGGCAGAGTCTCTGGGATGTGACAGTGTCTCTGGGATGTGACAGTGTTTCTGGGAAGTGACAGTGTCTCTGGGATGTGACAGTGTCTCTGGGATGTGACGGTGTCTCTGGGACGTGACGGTGTCTCTGGGAGGTGACAGTGTCTCTGGGAATGAGATTGACAATGGGATGTGACTCTGGGATGTGACAGTGTCTCTGGGATGTGACAGTGTCTCTGGGAATGAGATTAACATTGGGATGTGACAGTGTCTCTGGGATGTGACAGTGTCTCTGGGATGTGACGGTGTCTCTGGGATGTGACAGTGACTCTGGGATGTGACGGTGTCTCTGAGATGTGACAGTGTCTCTGAGATGTGACAGTGTCTCTGGGATGTGACGGTGTCTCTGGGATGTGACAGTGTCTCTGGGAATGAGATTAACATTGGGATGTGACAGTGTCTCTGGGATGTGACAGTGTCTCTGGGATGTGACAGTGTCTCTGGGATGTGACGGTGTCTCTGGGATGTGACGGTGTCTCTGGGATGTGACAGTGTCTCTGGGTAGTGACAGTGTCTCTGGGATGTGACGGTGTCTCTGGGATGTGACGGTGTCTCTGGGATGTGACGGTGTCTCTGGGATGTGACAGTGTCTCCGGAATGTAACAGTGTCTTTGGGATGTGAAAGTCTCTCTGGGATGTGACAGTGACTCTGGGGTGTGGCAGTGTCTCTGGGATGTGACAGTGTCTCGGGGAGCTAACAGTGTCTCTGGAAATGAGATTGACTCTGGGATGTGACAGTGACTCTGGGAATGAGATTGACATTGGGATGTGCCAGAGTCTCTGGGAAGTGGCAGTGTCTCTGGGATGTGAAACTGTCTCTGGGAAGTGACAGGGACTCTGGGATGTGACAGTGTCTCTGGGTAGTGACGGTGTCTCTGGGATGTGACGGTGTCTCTGGGATGTGACGGTGTCTCTGGGATGTGACGGTGACTCTGGGATGTGACGGTGTCTCTGGGATGTGACGGTGTCTCTGGGATGTGACAGAGACTCTGTGATGTGACAGTGTCTTTGGGATGTGAAAGTCTCTCTGGGATGTGACAGTGTTTCTGGGATGTAACAGTGACTCTGGGGTGTGGCAGTGTCTCTGGGAAGTGACAGTGTCTCTGGGAGTGAGAGTGACTCTGGGATGTGAGTGTGACTCTGGGATGTGACGGTGACTCTGGGATGTGACAGTGTCTCTGGGAGTGAGAGTGACTCTGGGATGTGACAGTGACTCTGGGATGTGACAGTGACTCTGGGAGTGAGAGTGACTCTGGGATGTGACAGTGACTCTGGGATGTGACAGTGACTCTGGGATGTGACGGTGACTCTGGGATGTGACAGTGTCTCTGGGAGTGAGAGTGACTCTGGGATGTGACAGTGACTCTGGGATGTGACAGTGACTCTGGGATGTGACAGTGTCTCTGGGATGTGACAGTGTCTTTGGGTAGTGACGGTGTCTCTGGGTAGTGACGGTGTCTCTGGGATGTGACGGTGTCTCTGGGATGTGACAGTTTCTCTGGGAATGAGATTGTCATTGTGATGTGACAGTGAATCTGGGATGTGGCAGTGTCTCAGGGATGTGACAGTGATTCTGGAATGTGACAGTGACTCTGGGAATGAGATTTTCATTGTGATGTGACAGTGAATCTGGGGTGTGGCAGTGTCTCTGGTATGTGACAGTGTCTCGGGGAGGTGACAGTGTCTCGGGGAGGTGACAGTGTCTCGGGGAGGTGACAGTGTCTCTGGGATGTGACAGTGTCTTTGGGAAGTGACAGTGTCTCTGGAAATGAGATTGACTCTGGGATGTGACAGTGACTCTGGGAATGAGATTGACTCTGGGATGTGACAGTGTCTCTGGAAATGAGATTGACTCTGTGATGTGACAGTGTCTCTGGAAATGAGATTGACTCTGGGTAGTGACAGTGTCTCTGGGATGTGACAGTGACTCTGGGATGTGACGGTGTCTCTGGGATGTGACGGTGTCTCTGGGATGTGACAGTGACTCTGGGATGTGACGGTGTCTCTGGGATGTGACGGTGTCTCTGGGATGTGACAGTGTCTCTGGGATGTGACAGTGACTCTGGGATGTGACGGTGTCTCTGGGATGTGACGGTGTCTCTGGGTCGTGACAGTGTCTCTGGGATGTGACAGAGACTCTGGAAATGAGATTGACTCTGGGATGTGACAGTGACTGTGGGATGTGACAGTGTCTCTGTGATGTGACAGTGTCTCTGTGATGTGACAGTGACTCTGGGACGTGACAGTGTCTCTGGGATGTGACAGTGTCTCTGGGAATGAGATTGACAATGGGATGTGACTCTGGGATGTGACAGTGTCTGTGGAAATGAGAGTGACTCTGGGATGTGACAGTGTCTCTGTGATGTGACAGTGTCTCTGGGATGTGACAGTGTCTCTGGGATGTGACAGTGACTCTGGGAGATGACAGTGTCTCTGGGATGTGACAGTGTCTCTGGGAATGAGATTGACAATGGGATGTGACTCTGGGATGTGACATTGACTCTGGGATGTGACAGTGTCTCTGGGATGTGACGGTGTCTCTGCGGTGTGGCAGTGTCTCTGGGAGGTGACAGTGTCTCTGGGAAGTGACAGTGTCTCTTGAAATGAGATTGACTCTGGGATGTGACAGTGTCTCTGGGAATGAGATTGATAATGGGATGTGACTCTGGGATGTGACAGTGTCTCTGGGACGTGACGGTGTCTCTGGGTAGTGACGGTGTCTCTGGGTAGTGACGGTGTCTCTGGGTAGTGACAGTGTCTCTGGGTAGTGACAGTGTCTCTGGGTAGTGATAGTGTCTCTGGGAAGTGACAGAGACTCCGGTATGTGACAGTGTCTTTGGGATGTGAAAGTCTCTCTGGGATGTGACAGTGTCTCTGGGATGTAACAGTGACTCTGGGGTGTGACAGTGTCTCTGGGATGTGACAGTGTCTCTGGGAAGTGACAGTGTCTCTGGGAAGTGACAGTGTCTCTGGAAATGAGATTGACTCTGGGATGTGACAGTGACTCTGGGAATGAGATTGACATTGGGATGTGCCAGTGTCTCTGGGTAGTGACAGTGTCTCTGGGAAGTGACAGAGACTCCGGTATGTGACAGTGACTTTGGGATGTGACAGTGTCTCTGGGATGTGACAGTGACTCTGGGATGTGACAGTGACTCTGGGATGTGACAGTGTCTCTGGGATGTGACAGTGACTCTGGGATGTGACAGTGACTCTGGGATGTGACAGTGACTCTGGGAATTAGATTGACATTGGGATGTGACGGTGTTTCTGGGATGTGACGGTGTCTCTGGGAGGTGACAGTGTCTCTGGGAATGAGATTGACAATGGGTTGTGACTCTGGGATATGACAGTGTCTCTGGGTTGTGACAGTGACTCTGGGATGTGACAGTGTCTCTGGGAAGTGACAGTGTCTCTGGGAAGTGACAGTGTCTCTGGGATGTGCCAGTGTCTCTGGGAAGTGACAGTGTCTCTGGGATGTGAAAGTGTTTCTGGGAAGTGACAGTGACTCTGGGATGTGACAGTGTCTCTGGGATGTGACAGTGTCGCTGGGATGTGACAGTGTCTCTGGGAAGTGACAGTGTCTCTGGGATGTGCCTGTGTCTCTGGGATGTGCCTGTGTCTCTGGGAAGTGACAGTGTCTCTGGGATGTGAAAGTGTTTCTGGGAAGTGACAGTGACTCTGGGATGTGACAGTGACTCTGGGATGTGACAGTGTCTCTGGGATGTGCCAGTGTCTCTGGGATGTGACAGTGTCTCTGGGAAGTGACAGTGTCTCTGGGAAGTGACAGTGTCTCTGGGAAGTGACAGTGTCTCTGGGATGTGACAGTGTCTCAGGGAAGTGACAGTGACTCTGGGATGTGAAAGTGTCTCTGGGTTGTGACAGTGAATCGGGGATGTGACAGTGACTCTGGGAATGAGATTGACAATGGGATGTGACAGTGACTCTGGGAATGAGATTGACAGTGGGATGTGACAGTGACTCTGGGATGTGACAGTGACTCTGGGATGTGACAGTGACTCTGGGATGTGACAGTGTCTCTGGGATGTGAAAGTGACTCTGGGATGTGACAGTGACTCTGGGATGTGACAGTGACTCTGGGTTGTGACAGTGACTCTGGGATGTGAAAGTGACTCTGGGATGTGAAAGTGACTCTGGGATGTGACAGTGACTCTGGGATGTGACAGTGACTCTGGGTTGTGACAGTGACTCTGGGATGTGAAAGTCACTCTGGAATGTGACAATGACTCTGGGATGTGACAGTGTCTCTGGGATGTGACAGTGTCTCTGTGATGTGACAGTGACTCTTGGATGTGACAGTGTCTCTGGGAATGAGATAGACAATGGGATGTGACAGTGACTCTGGGAATGAGATTGACATTGGGATGTGACAGTGACTCTGGGAATGAGATTGACATTGGGATGTGACAGTGTCTCTGGGCAGTGACAGTGTCTCTGTGATGTGACAGTGTCTCTGTGATGTGACAGTGACTCTGGAAATGAGATTGACTCTGGGATGTGACAGTGTCTCTGGGAATGAGATTGACACTGGGATGTGACAGTGACTCTGGGAATGAGATTGACATTGGGATGTGACAGTGTCTCTGGGCAGTGACAGTGTCTCTGGGAATGAGATTGACTCTGGGATGTGACAGTGACTCTGGGATGTGACAGTGTCTCTGTGATGTGACAGTGTCTCTGTGATGTGACAGTGACTCTGGAAATGAGATTGACTCTGGGATGTGACAGTGTCTCTATGATGTGACAGTGACTCTGGGAATGAGATTGACTCTGGGTAGTGACAGTGTCTCTGGGTAGTGACAGTGTCTCTGGAAATGAGATTGACTCTGGGATGTGACAGTGTCTCTGGGATGTGACGGTGTCTCTGGGAATGAGATTGACAATGGGATGTGACTCTGGGATGTGACAGTGTCTCTGGAAATGAGATTGACTCTGGGATGTGACAGTGTCTCTGGGATGTGACAGTATCTCTGGGAAGTGACAGTGTCTCTGGAAATGAGATTGACTCTGGGATGTGACAGTGTCTCTGGGATGTGACGGTGTCTCTGGGAATGAGATTGACAATGGGATGTGACTCTGGGATGTGACAGTGTCTCTGGAAATGAGATTGACTCTGGGATGTGACAGTGTCTCTGGGATGTGACGGTGTCTCTGGGAATGAGATTGACAATGGGATGTGACTCTGGGATGTGACAGAGACTCTGGGATGTGACAGTGTCTCTGGGAATGAGATTGACACTGGGATGTGACTCTGGGATGTGACCGAGACTCTGGGATGTGACAGTGTCTCTGGGAATGAGATTGACAGTGGGATGTGACAGTGACTCTGGGAATGAGATTGACAATGGGATGTGACTCTGGGATGTGACAGTGACTCTGGGATGTGACAGTGACTCTGGGATGTGACAGTGTCTCTGGGAATGAGATTGACAATGGGATGTGACTCTGGGATGTGACAGTGTCTCTGGGAATGAGATTGACACTGGGATGTGACTCTGGGATGTGACAGTGACTCTGGGATGTGACAGTGACTCTGGGATGTGACAGTGTCTCTGGGAATGAGATTGACAATGGGATGTGACTCTGGGATGTGACAGTGACTCTGGGATGTGACAGTGACTCTGGGATGTGACAGTGTCTCTGGGAATGAGATTGACAATGGGATGTGACTCTGGGATGTGACAGTGACTCTGGGATGTGACAGTGTCTCTGGGAATGAGATTGACAATGGGATGTGACTCTGGGATGTGACAGTGACTCTGGGTTGTGACAGTGACTCTGGGTTGTGACAGTGACTCTGGGTTGTGACGGTGACTCTGGGATGTGACGGTGTCTCTGGGATGTGACGGTGTCTCTGGGATGTGACGGTGACTCTGGGATGTGACGGTGACTCTGGGATGTGACGGTGTCTCTGGGATGTGACGGTGTCTCTGGGATGTGACGGTGACTCTGGGATGTGACGGTGACTCTGGGATGTGACAGTGTCTCTGGGATGTGACAGTGACTCTGGAAATGAGATTGACTCTGGGATGTGACAGTGTCTCTGGGAATGAGATTGACACTGGGATGTGACAGTGACTCTGGGAATGAGATTGACATTGGGATGTGACAGTGTCTCTGGGCAGTGACAGTGTCTCTGGGAATGAGATTGACTCTGGGATGTGACAGTGACTCTGGGATGTGACAGTGTCTCTGTGATGTGACAGTGTCTCTGTGATGTGACAGTGACTCTGGAAATGAGATTGACTCTGGGATGTGACAGTGTCTCTATGATGTGACAGTGACTCTGGGAATGAGATTGACTCTGGGTAGTGACAGTGTCTCTGGGTAGTGACAGTGTCTCTGGAAATGAGATTGACTCTGGGATGTGACAGTGTCTCTGGGATGTGACGGTGTCTCTGGGAATGAGATTGACAATGGGATGTGACTCTGGGATGTGACAGTGTCTCTGGAAATGAGATTGACTCTGGGATGTGACAGTGTCTCTGGGATGTGACAGTATCTCTGGGAAGTGACAGTGTCTCTGGAAATGAGATTGACTCTGGGATGTGACAGTGTCTCTGGGATGTGACGGTGTCTCTGGGAATGAGATTGACAATGGGATGTGACTCTGGGATGTGACAGTGTCTCTGGAAATGAGATTGACTCTGGGATGTGACAGTGTCTCTGGGATGTGACGGTGTCTCTGGGAATGAGATTGACAATGGGATGTGACTCTGGGATGTGACAGAGACTCTGGGATGTGACAGTGTCTCTGGGAATGAGATTGACACTGGGATGTGACTCTGGGATTGACCGAGACTCTGGGATGTGACAGTGTCTCTGGGAATGAGATTGACAGTGGGATGTGACAGTGACTCTGGGAATGAGATTGACAATGGGATGTGACTCTGGGATGTGACAGTGACTCTGGGATGTGACAGTGACTCTGGGATGTGACAGTGTCTCTGGGAATGAGATTGACAATGGGATGTGACTCTGGGATGTGACAGTGTCTCTGGGAATGAGATTGACACTGGGATGTGACTCTGGGATGTGACAGTGACTCTGGGATGTGACAGTGACTCTGGGATGTGACAGTGTCTCTGGGAATGAGATTGACAATGGGATGTGACTCTGGGATGTGACAGTGACTCTGGGATGTGACAGTGACTCTGGGATGTGACAGTGTCTCTGGGAATGAGATTGACAATGGGATGTGACTCTGGGATGTGACAGTGACTCTGGGATGTGACAGTGTCTCTGGGAATGAGATTGACAATGGGATGTGACTCTGGGATGTGACAGTGACTCTGGGTTGTGACAGTGACTCTGGGTTGTGACAGTGACTCTGGGTTGTGACGGTGACTCTGGGATGTGACGGTGTCTCTGGGATGTGACGGTGTCTCTGGGATGTGACGGTGACTCTGGGATGTGACGGTGACTCTGGGATGTGACGGTGTCTCTGGGATGTGACGGTGTCTCTGGGATGTGACGGTGACTCTGGGATGTGACGGTGACTCTGGGATGTGACGGTGTCTCTGGGATTTGATGGTGACTCTGGGATGTGATAGAGAGTCTGGGATGTGAAAGTGTCTCTGGGATGTGAAAGTGTCTCTGGGATGTGAAAGTGTCTCTGGGATGTGACAGTGTCTCTGGGATGTGACAGTGTCTCTGGGCAGTGACAGTGTCTCTGGGAATGAGATTGACTCTGGGATGTGACAGTGACTCTGGGATGTGACAGTGTCTCTGTGATATGACAATGTCTCTGGGTTGTGACAGTGTCTCTGGAAATGAGATTGACTCTGGGATGTGACAGTGTCTCTGGGATGTGACAGTATCTCTGGGAATGAGATTGACAATGGGATGTGACTCTGGGATGTGACAGAGACTCTGGGATGTGACAGTGTCTCTGGGAATGAGATTGACACTGGGATGTGACTCTGGGATGTGACCGAGACTCTGGGATGTGACAGTGTCTCTGGGAATGAGATTGACAGTGGGATGTGACAGTGACTCTGGGAATGAGATTGACAATGGGATGTGACTCTGGGATGTGACAGTGACTCTGGGATGTGACAGTGTCTCTGGGAATGAGATTGACAATGGGATGTGACTCTGGGATGTGACAGTGACTCTGGGATGTGACAGTGACTCTGGGATGTGACAGTGTCTCTGGGAATGAGATTGACAATGGGATGTGACTCTGGGATGTGACAGTGTCTCTGGGAATGAGATTGACACTGGGATGTGACTCTGGGATGTGACCGAGACTCTGGGATGTGACAGTGTCTCTGGGAATGAGATTGACAATGGGATGTGACAGTGACTCTGGGAATGAGATTGACAATGGGATGTGACTCTGGGATGTGACAGTGACTCTGGGATGTGACAGTGACTCTGGGATGTGACAGTGTCTCTGGGAATGAGATTGACAATGGGATGTGACTCTGGGATGTGACAGTGACTCTGGGATGTGACAGTGACTCTGGGATGTGACAGTGTCTCTGGGAATGAGATTGACAATGGGATGTGACTCTGGGATGTGACAGTGACTCTGGGATGTGACAGTGACTCTGGGATGTGACAGTGTCTCTGGGAATGAGATTGACAATGGGATGTGACTCTGGGTTGTGACGGTGACTCTGGGTTGTGACGGTGACTCTGGGTTGTGACGGTGACTCTGGGATGTGACGGTGTCTCTGGGATGTGACGGTGTCTCTGGGATGTGACGGTGACTCTGGGATGTGACGGTGACTCTGGGATGTGACGGTGTCTCTGGGATGTGATGGTGACTCTGGGATGTGATAGAGAGTCTGGGATGTGAAAGTGTCTCTGGGATGTGAAAGTGTCTCTGGGATGTGAAAGTGTCTCTGGGATGTGACAGTGTCTCTGGGATGTGAAAGTGTCTCTGGGATGTGACAGTGTCTCTGGGATGTGACAGTGACTCTGGAAATGAGATTGACTCTGGGATGTGACAGTGTCTCTGGGAATGAGATTGACACTGGGATGTGACAGTGACTCTGGGAATGAGATTGACATTGGGATGTGACAGTGTCTCTGGGCAGTGACAGTGTCTCTGGGAATGAGATTGACTCTGGGATGTGACAGTGACTCTGGGATGTGACAGTGTCTCTGTGATGTGACAGTGTCTCTGTGATGTGACAGTGACTCTGGAAATGAGATTGACTCTGGGATGTGACAGTGTCTCTATGATGTGACAGTGACTCTGGGAATGAGATTGACTCTGGGTAGTGACAGTGTCTCTGGGTAGTGACAGTGTCTCTGGAAATGAGATTGACTCTGGGATGTGACAGTGTCTCTGGGATGTGACGGTGTCTCTGGGAATGAGATTGACAATGGGATGTGACTCTGGGATGTGACAGTGTCTCTGGAAATGAGATTGACTCTGGGATGTGACAGTGTCTCTGGGATGTGACAGTATCTCTGGGAAGTGACAGTGTCTCTGGAAATGAGATTGACTCTGGGATGTGACAGTGTCTCTGGGATGTGACGGTGTCTCTGGGAATGAGATTGACAATGGGATGTGACTCTGGGATGTGACAGTGTCTCTGGAAATGAGATTGACTCTGGGATGTGACAGTGTCTCTGGGATGTGACGGTGTCTCTGGGAATGAGATTGACAATGGGATGTGACTCTGGGATGTGACAGAGACTCTGGGATGTGACAGTGTCTCTGGGAATGAGATTGACACTGGGATGTGACTCTGGGATTGACCGAGACTCTGGGATGTGACAGTGTCTCTGGGAATGAGATTGACAGTGGGATGTGACAGTGACTCTGGGAATGAGATTGACAATGGGATGTGACTCTGGGATGTGACAGTGACTCTGGGATGTGACAGTGACTCTGGGATGTGACAGTGTCTCTGGGAATGAGATTGACAATGGGATGTGACTCTGGGATGTGACAGTGTCTCTGGGAATGAGATTGACACTGGGATGTGACTCTGGGATGTGACAGTGACTCTGGGATGTGACAGTGACTCTGGGATGTGACAGTGTCTCTGGGAATGAGATTGACAATGGGATGTGACTCTGGGATGTGACAGTGACTCTGGGATGTGACAGTGACTCTGGGATGTGACAGTGTCTCTGGGAATGAGATTGACAATGGGATGTGACTCTGGGATGTGACAGTGACTCTGGGATGTGACAGTGTCTCTGGGAATGAGATTGACAATGGGATGTGACTCTGGGATGTGACAGTGACTCTGGGTTGTGACAGTGACTCTGGGTTGTGACAGTGACTCTGGGTTGTGACGGTGACTCTGGGATGTGACGGTGTCTCTGGGATGTGACGGTGTCTCTGGGATGTGACGGTGACTCTGGGATGTGACGGTGACTCTGGGATGTGACGGTGTCTCTGGGATGTGACGGTGTCTCTGGGATGTGACGGTGACTCTGGGATGTGACGGTGACTCTGGGATGTGACGGTGTCTCTGGGATTTGATGGTGACTCTGGGATGTGATAGAGAGTCTGGGATGTGAAAGTGTCTCTGGGATGTGAAAGTGTCTCTGGGATGTGAAAGTGTCTCTGGGATGTGACAGTGTCTCTGGGATGTGACAGTGTCTCTGGGCAGTGACAGTGTCTCTGGGAATGAGATTGACTCTGGGATGTGACAGTGACTCTGGGATGTGACAGTGTCTCTGTGATATGACAATGTCTCTGGGTTGTGACAGTGTCTCTGGAAATGAGATTGACTCTGGGATGTGACAGTGTCTCTGGGATGTGACAGTATCTCTGGGAATGAGATTGACAATGGGATGTGACTCTGGGATGTGACAGAGACTCTGGGATGTGACAGTGTCTCTGGGAATGAGATTGACACTGGGATGTGACTCTGGGATGTGACCGAGACTCTGGGATGTGACAGTGTCTCTGGGAATGAGATTGACAGTGGGATGTGACAGTGACTCTGGGAATGAGATTGACAATGGGATGTGACTCTGGGATGTGACAGTGACTCTGGGATGTGACAGTGTCTCTGGGAATGAGATTGACAATGGGATGTGACTCTGGGATGTGACAGTGACTCTGGGATGTGACAGTGACTCTGGGATGTGACAGTGTCTCTGGGAATGAGATTGACAATGGGATGTGACTCTGGGATGTGACAGTGTCTCTGGGAATGAGATTGACACTGGGATGTGACTCTGGGATGTGACCGAGACTCTGGGATGTGACAGTGTCTCTGGGAATGAGATTGACAATGGGATGTGACAGTGACTCTGGGAATGAGATTGACAATGGGATGTGACTCTGGGATGTGACAGTGACTCTGGGATGTGACAGTGACTCTGGGATGTGACAGTGTCTCTGGGAATGAGATTGACAATGGGATGTGACTCTGGGATGTGACAGTGACTCTGGGATGTGACAGTGACTCTGGGATGTGACAGTGTCTCTGGGAATGAGATTGACAATGGGATGTGACTCTGGGATGTGACAGTGACTCTGGGATGTGACAGTGACTCTGGGATGTGACAGTGTCTCTGGGAATGAGATTGACAATGGGATGTGACTCTGGGTTGTGACGGTGACTCTGGGTTGTGACGGTGACTCTGGGTTGTGACGGTGACTCTGGGATGTGACGGTGACTCTGGGATGTGACGGTGTCTCTGGGATGTGACGGTGTCTCTGGGATGTGACGGTGACTCTGGGATGTGACGGTGACTCTGGGATGTGACGGTGACTCTGGGATGTGACGGTGTCTCTGGGATGTGATGGTGACTCTGGGATGTGATAGAGAGTCTGGGATGTGAAAGTGTCTCTGGGATGTGAAAGTGTCTCTGGGATGTGAAAGTGTCTCTGGGATGTGACAGTGTCTCTGGGATGTGAAAGTGTCTCTGGGATGTGACAGTGTCTCTGGGATGTGACAGTGTCAGTTGGATGTGACAGTGTCTCTGGGATGTGACAGTGTCTCTAGGATGTGACAGTGTCTCTGGGATGTGAAAATGTCTCTTGGATGTGACAGTCTCTCTTGGATGTGACAGTGTCTCTGTGATGTGACGGTGTCTCTGGGATGTGACGGTGTCTCTGGGTCGTGACAGTGTCTCTGGGATGTGACAGAGACTCTGGGAATGAGATTGACATTGGGATGTGACTCTGGGATGTGACAGTGTCTCTGGGAATGAGATTGACATTGGGATGTGACAGTGTCTCTGGGTAGTGACAGTGTCTCTGTGATGTGACAGTGTCTCTGGAAATGAGATTGACTCTGGGATGTGACAGTGACTGTGGGATGTGACAGTGTCTCTGTGATGTGACAGTGTCTCTGTGATGTGACAGTGACTCTGGGACGTGACAGTGTCTCTGGGATGTGACAGTGACTCTGGGACGTGACAGTGTCTCTGGGATGTGACAGTGACTCTGGGATGTGACAGTGTCTCTGGGAATGAGATTGACAATGGGATGTGACTCTGGGATGTGACAGTGTCTCTGGGAATGAGATTGACACTGGGATGTGACTCTGGGATGTGACCGAGACTCTGGGATGTGACAGTGTCTCTGGGAATGAGATTGACAATGGGATGTGACAGTGACTCTGGGAATGAGATTGACAATGGGATGTGACTCTGGGATGTGACAGTGACTCTGGGATGTGACAGTGACTCTGGGAATGAGATTGACAATGGGATGTGACTCTGGGATGTGACAGTGACTCTGGGATGTGACAGTGACTCTGGGATGTGACAGTGTCTCTGGGAATGAGATTGACAATGGGATGTGACTCTGGGATGTGACAGTGACTCTGGGTTGTGACAGTGACTCTGGGTTGTGACGGTGACTCTGGGTTGTGACGGTGACTCTGGGATGTGACGGTGTCTCTGGGATGTGACGGTGTCTCTGGGATGTGACGGTGTCTCTGGGATGTGACGGTGTCTCTGGGATGTGATGGTGACTCTGGGATGTGATAGAGAGTCTGGGATGTGAAAGTGTCTCTGGGATGTGAAAGTGTCTCTGGGATGTGAAAGTGTCTCTGGGATGTGACAGTGTCTCTGGGATGTGAAAGTGTCTCTGGGATGTGACAGTGTCTCTGGGATGTGACAGTGTCAGTTGGATGTGACAGTGTCTCTGGGATGTGACAGTGTCTCTAGGATGTGACAGTGTCTCTGGGATGTGAAAATGTCTCTTGGATGTGACAGTCTCTCTTGGATGTGACAGTGTCTCTGTGATGTGACGGTGTCTCTGGGATGTGACGGTGTCTCTGGGTCGTGACAGTGTCTCTGGGATGTGACAGAGACTCTGGGAATGAGATTGACATTGGGATGTGACTCTGGGATGTGACAGTGTCTCTGGGAATGAGATTGACATTGGGATGTGACAGTGACTGTGGGATGTGACAGTGTCTCTGTGATGTGACAGTGTCTCTGTGATGTGACAGTGACTCTGGAAATGAGATTGACTCTGGGATGTGACAGTGACTGTGGGATGTGACAGTGTCTCTGTGATGTGACAGTGACTCTGGGACGTGACAGTGTCTCTGGGATGTGACAGTGTCTCTGGGTAGTGACAGTGTCTCTGGGTAGTGACAGTGTCTCTGTGATGTGACAGTGTCTCTGGAAATGAGATTGACTCTGGGATGTGACAGTGACTGTGGGATGTGACAGTGTCTCTGTGATGTGACAGTGTCTCTGTGATGTGACAGTGACTCTGGGACGTGACAGTGTCTCTGGGATGTGACAGTGTCTCTGGGAATGAGATTGACAATGGGATGTGACTCTGGGATGTGACAGTGTCTCTGGAAATGAGAGTGACTCTGGGATGTGACAGTGTCTCTGATGTGACGGTGTCTCTGGGATGTGACAGTGTCTCTGGGATGTGACAGTGACTCTGGGAGGTGACAGTGTCTCTGGGATGTGACAGTGTCTCTGGGAATGAGATTGACAATGGGATGTGACTCTGGGATGTGACAGTGCTTCTGGAAATGAGAGTGACTCTGGGATGTGACAGTGTCTCTGGGATGTGACAGTGTCTCTGTGATGTGACGGTGTCTCTGGGATGTGACAGTGTCTCTGGGTTGTGACAGTGTCTCTGGAAATGAGATTGACTCTGGGATGTGACAGTGTCTCTGGGAATGAGATTCACAATGGGATGTGACTCTGGGATGTGACATTGACTCTGGGATGTGACAGTGTCTCTGGGACGTGACGGTGTCTCTGGGTAGTGACGGTGTCTCTGGGTAGTGACGGTGTCTCTGGGTAGTGACGGTGTCTCTGGGTAGTGACAGTGTCTCTGGGTAGTGACAGTGTCTCTGGGTAGTGATAGTGTCTCTGGGAAGTGACAGAGACTCCGGTATGTGACAGTGTCTTTGGGATGTAACAGTGACTCTGGGGTGTGACAGTGTCTCTGGGATGTGACAGTGTCTCTGGGAAGTGACAGTGTCTCTGGGAAGTGACAGTGTCTCTGGAAATGAGATTGACTCTGGGATGTGACAGTGACTCTGGGAATGAGATTGACATTGGGATGTGCCAGTGTCTCTGGGTAGTGACAGTGTCTCTGGGTAGTGACAGTGTCTCTGGGAAGTGACAGAGACTCCGGTATGTGACAGTGACTTTGGGATGTGACAGTGTCTCTGGGATGTGACAGTGTCTCTGGGATGTGACAGTGACTCTGGGATGTGACAGTGACTCTGGGATGTGACAGTGTCTCTGGGATGTGACAGTGACTCTGGGATGTGACAGTGACTCTGGGATGTGACAGTGACTCTGGGAATGAGATTGACAATGGGTTGTGACTCTGGGATATGACGGTGTCTCTGGGTTGTGACAGTGACTCTGGGATGTGACAGTGTCTCTGGGAAGTGACAGTGTCTCTGGGAAGTGACAGTGTCTCTGGGATGTGCCAGTGTCTCTGGGAAGTGACAGTGTCTCTGGGATGTGAAAGTGTTTCTGGGAAGTGACAGTGACTCTGGGATGTGACAGTGTCTCTGGGATGTGACAGTGTTGCTGGGATGTGACAGTGTCGCTGGGATGTGACAGTGTCTCTGGGAAGTGACAGTGTCTCTGGGATGTGCCTGTGTCTCTGGGATGTGCCTGTGTCTCTGGGAAGTGACAGTGTCTCTGGGATGTGAAAGTGTTTCTGGGAAGTGACAGTGACTCTGGGATGTGACAGTGTCTCTGGGATGTGCCAGTGTCTCTGGGATGTGACAGTGTCTCTGGGAAGTGACAGTGTCTCAGGGAAGTGACAGTGACTCTGGGATGTGAAAGTGTCTCTGGGTTGTGACAGTGACTGGGGGATGTGACAGTGACTCTGGGATGTGACAGTGTCGCTGGGATGTGACAGTGTCTCTGGGAAGTGACAGTGTCTCTGGGATGTGCCTGTGTCTCTGGGATGTGCCTGTGTCTCTGGGAAGTGACAGTGTCTCTGGGATGTGAAAGTGTTTCTGGGAAGTGACAGTGACTCTGGGATGTGACAGTGTCTCTGGGATGTGCCAGTGTCTCTGGGAAGTGACAGTGTCTCTGGGAAGTGACAGTGTCTCAGGGAAGTGACAGTGACTCTGGGATGTGAAAGTGTCTCTGGGTTGTGACAGTGACTGGGGGATGTGACAGTGACTCTGGGAATGAGATTGACAATGGGATGTGACAGTGACTCTGGGAATGAGATTGACAGTGGGATGTGACAGTGACTCTGGGATGTGACAGTGACTCTGGGATGTGACAGTGTCTCTGGGATGTGAAAGTGACTCTGGGATGTGACAGTGACTCTGGGATGTGACAGTGACTCTGGGTTGTGACAGTGACTCTGGGATGTGAAAGTGACTCTGGGATGTGACAGTGACTCTGGGATGTGACAGTGACTCTGGGTTGTGACAGTGACTCTGGGATGTGAAAGTCACTCTGGAATGTGACAATGACTCTGGGATGTGACAGTGTCTCTGGGATGTGACAGTGTCTCTGTGATGTGACAGTGACTCTGTGATGTGACAGTGTCTCTGGGAGTGAGAGTAACTCTGGGCTGTTACAGTGTCTCAAATGTGGCAGTGACTCTTGGATGTGACAGTGACTCTGGGAATGAGATAGACTCTGGGATGTGACAGTGTCTCTGGGAATGAGATTGACACTGGGATGTGACTCTGGGATATGACAATGTCTCTGGGTTGTGACAGTGACTCTGGGAATGAGATTGACATTGGGATGTGACAGTGTCTCTGGGCAGTGACAGTGTCTCTGGGAATGAGATTGACTCTGGGATGTGACAGTGACTCTGGGATGTGACGGTGTCTCTGTGATGTGACAGTGACTCTGGAAATGAGATTGACTCTGGGATGTGACAGTGTCTCTATGATGTGACAGTGACTCTGGGAATGAGATAGACAATGGGATGTGACTCTGGGATATGACAATGTCTCTGGGTTGTGACAGTGACTCTGGGAATGAGATTGACTCTGGGATGTGACAGTGTCTCTGGGTAGTGACAGTGTCTCTGGAAATGAGATTGACTCTGGGATGTGACAGTGTCTCTGGGATGTGACGGTGTCTCTGGGAATGAGATTGACAATGGGATGTGACTCTGGGATGTGACAGTGTCTCTGGGATGTGACAGTATCTCTGGGAAGTGACAGTGTCTCTGGAAATGAGATTGACAATGGGATGTGACTCTGGGATGTGACAGTGTCTCTGGGAATGAGATTGACACTGGGATGTGACTCTGGGATGTGACAGTGTCTCTGGGTAGTGACAGTGTCTCTGGGAATGAGATTGACAATGGGATGTGACTCTGGGATGTGACAGTGTCTCTGGGAATGAGATTGACACTGGGATGTGACTCTGGGATGTGACCGAGACTCTGGGATGTGACAGTGACTCTGGGAATGAGATTGACAATGGGATGTGACTCTGGGATGTGACAGTGTCTCTGGGAATGAGATTGACACTGGGATGTGACTCTGGGATGTGACAGTGTCTCTGGGTAGTGACAGTGTCTCTGGGAATGAGATTGACAATGGGATGTGACTCTGGGATGTGACAGTGTCTCTGGGAATGAGATTGACACTGGGATGTGACTCTGGGATGTGACAGTGTCTCTGGGAATGAGATTGACACTGGGATGTGACTCTGGGATGTGACAGTGTCTCTGGGTAGTGACAGTGTCTCTGGGAATGAGATTGACACTGGGATGTGACTCTGGGATGTGACAGTGTCTCTGGGTAGTGACAGTGTCTCTGGGAATGAGATTGACAATGGGATGTGACTCTGGGATGTGACAGTGTCTCTGGGAATGAGATTGACACTGGGATGTGACTCTGGGATGTGACAGTGTCTCTGGGTAGTGACAGTGTCTCTGGGAATGAGATTGACAATGGGATGTGACTCTGGGATGTGACAGTGTCTCTGGGAATGAGATTGACACTGGGATGTGACTCTGGGATGTGACCGAGACTCTGGGATGTGACAGTGACTCTGGGAATGAGATTGACAATGGGATGTGACTCTGGGATGTGACAGTGACTCTGGGATGTGACAGTGACTCTGGGATGTGACAGTGTCTCTGGGAATGAGATTGACACTGGGATGTGACTCTGGGATGTGACCGAGACTCTGGGATGTGACAGTGTCTCTGGGAATGAGATTGACACTGGGATGTGACTCTGGGATGTGACCGAGACTCTGGGATGTGACAGTGACTCTGGGAATGAGATTGACAATGGGATGTGACTCTGGGATGTGACAGTGACTCTGGGATGTGACAGTGACTCTGGGAATGAGATTGACAATGGGATGTGACTCTGGGATGTGACCGAGACTCTGGGATGTGACAGTGTCTCTGGGAATGAGATTGACACTGGGATGTGACTCTGGGATGTGACCGAGACTCTGGGATGTGACAGTGTCTCTGGGAATGAGATTGACACTGGGATGTGACTCTGGGATGTGACCGAGACTCTGGGATGTGACAGTGACTCTGGGAATGAGATTGACAATGGGATGTGACTCTGGGATGTGACAGTGACTCTGGGATGTGACAGTGACTCTGGGATGTGACAGTGTCTCTGGGAATGAGATTGACAATGGGATGTGACTCTGGGATGTGACAGTGACTCTGGGATGTGACAGTGACTCTGGGATGTGACAGTGTCTCTGGGAATGAGATTGACAATGGGATGTGACTCTGGGATGTGACAGTGTCTCTGGGAATGAGATTGACACTGGGATGTGACTCTGGGATGTGACAGTGTCTCTGGGTAGTGACAGTGTCTCTGGAAATGAGATTGACTCTGGGATGTGACAGTGTCTCTGGGATGTGACAGTATCTCTGGGAAGTGACAGTGTCTCTGGGAATGAGATTGACAATGGGATGTGACTCTGGGATGTGACAGAGACTCTGGGATGTGACAGTGTCTCTGGGAATGAGATTGACAATGGGATGTGTCTCTGGGATGTGACAGTGTCTCTGGGATGTGACAGTGTCTCTGGGAATGAGATTGACAATGGGATGTGACTCTGGGATGTGACAGTGTCTCTGGGAATGAGATTGACACTGGGATGTGACTCTGGGATGTGACCGAGACTCTGGGATGTGACAGTGTCTCTGGGAATGAGATTGACACTGGGATGTGACTCTGGGATGTGACAGTGACTCTGGGATGTGACAGTGTCTCTGGGAATGAGATTGACAATGGGATGTGACTCTGGGATGTGACAGTGACTCTGGGATGTGACAGTGTCTCTGGGATGTGACAGTGTCTCTGGGAATGAGATTGACAATGGGATGTGACAGTGACTCTGGGAATGAGATTGACAATGGGATGTGACTCTGGGATGTGACAGTGTCTCTGGGAATGAGATTGACACTGGGATGTGACTCTGGGATGTGACCGAGACTCTGGGATGTGACAGTGTCTCTGGGAATGAGATTGACAATGGGATGTGACTCTGGGATGTGACAGTGACTCTGGGATGTGACAGTGACTCTGGGATGTGACAGTGTCTCTGGGAATGAGATTGACAATGGGATGTGACTCTGGGATGTGACAGTGACTCTGGGTTGTGACAGTGACTCTGGGTTGTGACGGTGACTCTGGGATGTGACGGTGTCTCTGGGATGTGACGGTGTCTCTGGGATGTGACGGTGACTCTGGGATGTGACGGTGTCTCTGGGATGTGATAGAGAGTCTGGGATGTGAAAGTGTCTCTGGGATGTGAAAGTGTCTCTGGGATGTGACAGTGTCTCTGGGATGTGAAAGTGTCTCTGGGATGTGACAGTGTCTCTGGGATGTGACAGTGTCAGTTGGATGTGACAGTGTCTCTGGGATGTGACAGTGTCTCTAGGATGTGACGGTGTCTCTGGGATGTGAAAATGTCTCTTGGATGTGACAGTCTCTCTTGGATGTGACAGTGTCTCTGTGATGTGACACTGTCTCTGTGATGTGACAGTGTCTCTGGGATGTGACAGTGTCTCTGGGATGTGAGTGTGTCTCTGGGATGTGAGTGTGTCTCTGGGATGTGACAGTGTCTCTGGGATGTGACAGTGTCTCTGGGATGTGACAGTGTCTCTGGGATGTGACAGTCTCTCTTGGATGTGACAGTGTCTCTGTGATGTGACACTGTCTCTGTGATGTGACAGTGTCTCTGGGATGTGACAGTGTCTCTGGGATGTGAGTGTGTCTCTGGGATGTGAGTGTGTCTCTGGGATGTGACAGTGTCTCTGGGATGTGACAGTGTCTCTGGGATGTGACAGTGTCTCTGGGATGTGACAGTGTCTCTGGGATGTGAGTGTGTCTCTGGGATGTGACAGTGTCTCTGGGATGTGACAGTGTCTCTGGGATGTGAGTGTGTCTCTGGGATGTGACAGTGTCTCTGGGATGTGACAGTGTCTCTGGGATGTGACAGTGTCTCTGCGATGTGACAGTGTCTCTGGGATGTGACAGTGACTCTGGGATGTGAGTGTGTCTCTGGGATGTGACAGTGTCTCTGGGATGTGACAGTGTCTCTGGGATGTGACAGTGTCTCTAGGATGTGACAGTGTCTCTGGGATGAGAAAGTGTCTCTTGGATGTGACAGTGTCTCTTGGATGTGACAGTGTCTCTGTGATGTGACACTGTCTCTGGGATGTGACGGTGTCTCTGTGATGTGACAGTGTCTCTGCGATGTGACAGTGTCTCTGGGATGTGACAGTGTCTCAAATGTGGCAGTGTCTCTGGGATGTGACAGTGTCTCTGGGATGTGACGGTGTCTCTGGGATGTGACAGTGTCTCTGGGAATGAGATTGACAATGGGATGTGACTCTGGGATGTGCCAGTGACTCTGGGTTGTGACAGTGACTCTGGGATGTGCCAGTGACTCTGGGATGTGCCAGTGACTCTGGGTTGTGACAGTGACTGTGGGATGTGACAGTGTCTCTGGGATGTAAGTGTGTCTCTGTGATGTGAGTGTGTCTCTGGGAATGAGATTGACAATGGGATGTGACAGTGTCTCTTGGATGTGACAGTGTCTCTGGGATGTGACAGTGTCTCTGGGATGTGACAGTGAATCTGGGATGTGACAGTGACTCTGTGATGTGACAGTGTCTCTGGGATGTAAGTGTGTCTCTGTGATGTGAGTGTGTCTCTGGGAATGAGATTGACAATGGGATGTGTCTCTGGGATGTGACAGTGTCTCTGGGAATGAGATTGACTCTGGGATGTGACAGTGTCTCTTGGATGTGACAGTGTCTCTGGGATGTGACAGTGTCTCTTGGATGTGACAGTGTCTCTGGGATGTGACAGTGTCTCTGGGAATGAGATTGACTCTGGGATGTGACAGTGTCTCTTGGATGTGACAGTGTCTCTGGGATGTGACAGTGTCTCTTGGATGTGACAGTGTCTCTGGGATGTGACAGTGACTCTGGGATGTGACAGTGACTCTGGGATGTGACAGTGACTCTGTGATGTGACAGTGTCTCTGGGATGTAAGTGTGTCTCTGTGATGTGAGTGTGTCTCTGGGAATGAGATTGACAATGGGATGTGTCTCTGGGATGTGACAGTGTCTCTGGGAATGAGATTGACTCTGGGATGTGACAGTGTCTCTTGGATGTGACAGTGTCTCTGGGATGTGACAGTGTCTCTTGGATGTGACAGTGTCTCTGGGATGTGACAGTGTCTCTGGGAATGAGATTGACTCTGGGATGTGACAGTGTCTCTTGGATGTGACAGTGTCTCTTGGATGTGACAGTGTCTCTGGGATGTGACAGTGTCTCTTGGATGTGACAGTGTCTCTGGGATGTGACAGTGACTCTGGGATGTGACAGTGACTCTGGGATGTGACAGTGACTCTGTGATGTGACAGTGTCTCTGGGAATGAGATTGACAATGGGATGTGACTCTGGGATGTGACAGTTTCTCTGGGATGTGACAGTGACTCTGTGATGTGACTGTTTCTCTGGGATGTGACAGTGTCTCTGGGATGTGACAGTGTCTCTGGGAATGAGATTGACAATGGGATGTGACTCTGGGATGTGACAGTGACTCTGTGATGTGACAGTGTCTCTGGGAATGAGATTGACAATGGGATGTGACTCTGGGATGTGACAGTTTCTCTGGGATGTGACAGTGACTCTGGGATGTGACCGTGACTCTGGGATGTGACAGTGTCTCTGGGATGTGACAGTGTCTCTGGGATGTGACAGTGACTCTGTGATGTGACAGTGTCTCTGGGATGTAAGTGTGTCTCTGGGATGTGAGTATGTCTCTGGGAATGAGATTGACAATGGGATGTGACTCTGGGATGTGACAGTGTCTCTGGGATGTGACAGTGTCTCTGGGAATGAGATTGACAATGGGATGTGACAGTGACTCTGGGATGTGACAGTTTCTCTGGGATGTGACAGTGACTCTGTGATGTGACAGTTTCTCTGGGATGTGACAGTGACTCTGGGATGTGACAGTGTCTCTGGGATGTGACAGTGACTCTGTGATGGGACAGTTTCTCTGGGATGTGACAGTGACTCTGGGAATGAGATTGACATTGGGATGTGACTCTGGGATGTGACAGTGACTCTGGGATGTGACAGTTTCTCTGGGATGTGACAGTGACTCTGGGATGTGACAGTGTCTCTGGGATGTGACAGTTTCTCTGGAAATGAGATTGACATTGGGATGTGACAGTGTCTCTGGGATGTGACAGTGTCTCTGGGAATGAGATTGACATTGGGATGTGACAGTGTCTCTGGGATGTGACAGTGTCTCTGCGATGTGACAGTTTCTCTGGGATGTGACAGTGACTCTGGGATGTGACAGTGTCTCTGGGATGTGACAGTTTCTCTGGGATGTGACAGTGATTCTGGGATGTGACAGTGTCTCTGCGATGTGACCGTTTCTCTGGGATGTGACAGTGTCTCTGCGATGTGACAGTTTCTCTGGGATGTGACAGTGACTCTGGGATGTGACAGTGTCTCTGGGATGTGACAGTGTCTCTGGGATGTGACAGTGTCTCTGGGATGTGACAGTGTCTCTGGGATGTGAGTGTGTCTCTGGGATGTGACAGTGTCTCTGGGATGTGACAGTGTCTCTGGGATGTGAGTGTGTCTCTGGGATGTGACAGTGTCTCTGGGATGTGACAGTGTCTCTGGGATGTGACAGTGTCTCTGCGATGTGACAGTGTCTCTGGGATGTGACAGTGACTCTGGGATGTGAGTGTGTCTCTGGGATGTGACAGTGTCTCTGGGATGTGACAGTGTCTCTGGGATGTGACAGTGTCTCTAGGATGTGACAGTGTCTCTGGGATGAGAAAGTGTCTCTTGGATGTGACAGTGTCTCTTGGATGTGACAGTGTCTCTTGGATGTGACAGTGTCTCTGTGATGTGACACTGTCTCTGGGATGTGACGGTGTCTCTGTGATGTGACAGTGTCTCTGCGATGTGACAGTGTCTCTGGGATGTGACAGTGTCTCAAATGTGGCAGTGTCTCTGGGATATGACAGTGTCTCTGGGATGTGACGGTGTCTCTGGGATGTGACAGTGTCTCTGGGAATGAGATTGACAATGGGATGTGACTCTGGGATGTGCCAGTGACTCTGGGTTGTGACAGTGACTCTGGGATGTGCCAGTGACTCTGGGATGTGCCAGTGACTCTGGGTTGTGACAGTGACTGTGGGATGTGACAGTGTCTCTGGGATGTAAGTGTGTCTCTGTGATGTGAGTGTGTCTCTGGGAATGAGATTGACAATGGGATGTGACAGTGTCTCTTGGATGTGACAGTGTCTCTGGGATGTGACAGTGTCTCTTGGATGTGACAGTGTCTCTGGGATGTGACAGTGTCTCTGGGATGTGACAGTGAATCTGGGATGTGACAGTGACTCTGTGATGTGACAGTGTCTCTGGGATGTAAGTGTGTCTCTGTGATGTGAGTGTGTCTCTGGGAATGAGATTGACAATGGGATGTGTCTCTGGGATGTGACAGTGTCTCTGGGAATGAGATTGACTCTGGGATGTGACAGTGTCTCTTGGATGTGACAGTGTCTCTGGGATGTGACAGTGTCTCTTGGATGTGACAGTGTCTCTGGGATGTGACAGTGTCTCTGGGAATGAGATTGACTCTGGGATGTGACAGTGTCTCTTGGATGTGACAGTGTCTCTGGGATGTGACAGTGTCTCTTGGATGTGACAGTGTCTCTGGGATGTGACAGTGACTCTGGGATGTGACAGTGACTCTGGGATGTGACAGTGACTCTGTGATGTGACAGTGTCTCTGGGATGTAAGTGTGTCTCTGTGATGTGAGTGTGTCTCTGGGAATGAGATTGACAATGGGATGTGTCTCTGGGATGTGACAGTGTCTCTGGGAATGAGATTGACTCTGGGATGTGACAGTGTCTCTTGGATGTGACAGTGTCTCTGGGATGTGACAGTGTCTCTTGGATGTGACAGTGTCTCTGGGATGTGACAGTGTCTCTGGGAATGAGATTGACTCTGGGATGTGACAGTGTCTCTTGGATGTGACAGTGTCTCTGGGATGTGACAGTGTCTCTTGGATGTGACAGTGTCTCTGGGATGTGACAGTGACTCTGGGATGTGACAGTGACTCTGGGATGTGACAGTGACTCTGTGATGTGACAGTGTCTCTGGGAATGAGATTGACAATGGGATGTGACTCTGGGATGTGACAGTTTCTCTGGGATGTGACAGTGACTCTGTGATGTGACTGTTTCTCTGGGATGTGACAGTGTCTCTGGGATGTGACAGTGTCTCTGGGAATGAGATTGACAATGGGATGTGACTCTGGGATGTGACAGTGACTCTGTGATGTGACAGTGTCTCTGGGAATGAGATTGACAATGGGATGTGACTCTGGGATGTGACAGTTTCTCTGGGATGTGACAGTGACTCTGGGATGTGACAGTGACTCTGGGATGTGACAGTGTCTCTGGGATGTGACAGTGTCTCTGGGATGTGACAGTGACTCTGTGATGTGACAGTGTCTCTGGGATGTAAGTGTGTCTCTGGGATGTGAGTATGTCTCTGGGAATGAGATTGACAATGGGATGTGACTCTGGGATGTGACAGTGTCTCTGGGATGTGACAGTGTCTCTGGGAATGAGATTGACAATGGGATGTGACAGTGACTCTGGGATGTGACAGTTTCTCTGGGATGTGACAGTGACTCTGTGATGTGACAGTTTCTCTGGGATGTGACAGTGACTCTGGGATGTGACAGTGTCTCTGGGATGTGACAGTGACTCTGTGATGGGACAGTTTCTCTGGGATGTGACAGTGACTCTGGGAATGAGATTGACATTGGGATGTGACTCTGGGATGTGACAGTGACTCTGGGATGTGACAGTTTCTCTGGGATGTGACAGTGACTCTGGGATGTGACAGTGTCTCTGGGATGTGACAGTTTCTCTGGAAATGAGATTGACATTGGGATGTGACAGTGTCTCTGGGATGTGACAGTGTCTCTGGGAATGAGATTGACATTGGGATGTGACAGTGTCTCTGGGATGTGACAGTGTCTCTGCGATGTGACAGTTTCTCTGGGATGTGACAGTGACTCTGGGATGTGACAGTGTCTCTGGGATGTGACAGTTTCTCTGGGATGTGACAGTGATTCTGGGATGTGACAGTGTCTCTGCGATGTGACCGTTTCTCTGGGATGTGACAGTGTCTCTGCGATGTGACAGTTTCTCTGGGATGTGACAGTGACTCTGGGATGTGACAGTGTCTCTGGGATGTGACAGTTTCTCTGGGATGTGACAGTGTCTCTGGGATGTGACAGTGTCTCTGGGAATGAGATTGACATTGGGATGTGACAGTGTCTCTGGGATGTGACAGTGTCTCTGCGATGTGACAGTTTCTCTGGGAATGAGATTGACATTGGGATGTGACAGTGTCTCTGGGATGTGACAGTGTCTCTGGGAATGAGATTGACATTGGGATGTGACAGTGTCTCTGGGATGTGACAGTGTCTCAAATGTGGCAGTGACTCTTGGATGTGACAGTGTCTTTGGGATGTGACAGGGACTCTGGGAGTGAGATTGACTCTGGGATGTGACTCTGGGATGTGACAGTGACTCTGGGAGTGAGATTGACTCTGGGATGTGACAGTTTCTCTGGGATGTGACAGTGTCTCTGGGAATGAGATTGAGATTGGGATGTGACAGTGTCTCTGGGATGTGACAGTGTCTCTGCGATGTGACAGTGTCTCTGCGATGTGACAGTGTCTTTGGGATGTGACAGTGTCTCAAATGTGGCAGTGACTCTTGGATGTGACAGTGTCTTTGGGATGTGACAGGGACTCTGGGAGTGAGATTGACTCTGGGATGTGACAGTGACTCTGGCATGTGACAGTGAATCTGGGATGTGACAGTGAATCTGGGATGTGACAGTGTCTCTGGGATGTGACAGTGTCTCAAATGTGGCAGTGACTCTTGGATGTGACAGTGTCTTTGGGATGTGACAGGGACTCTGGGAGTGAGATTGACTCTGGGATGTGACAGTGACTCTGGGATGTGACAGTGTCTCTGTGATGTGACAGTGACTCTGTGATGTGACAGTTTCTCTGGGATTTGACAGTGACTCTGGGAATGAGATTGACAATGGGATGTGACTCTGGGATGTGACAGTGACTCTGGGATGTGACAGTTTCTCTGGGATGTGACAGTGACTCTGGGATGTGACAGTGTCTCTGGGATGTGACAGTTTCTCTGGGAATGAGATTGACATTGGGATGTGACAGTGTCTCTGGGATGTGACAGTGTCTCTGGGAGTGAGATTGACATTGGGATGTGACAGTGTCTCTGGGATGTGACAGTGTCTCTGGGATGTGACAGTGTCTCTGCGATGTGACAGTTTCTCTGGGATGTGACAGTGACTCTGGGATGTGACAGTGACTCTGGGATGTGACAGTGACTCTGTGATGTGACAGTGTCTCTGGGATGTGACAGTTTCTCTGGGATGTGACAGTGATTCTGGGATGTGACAGTGTCTCTGCGATGTGACAGTTTCTCTGGGATGTGACAGTGTCTCTGCGATGTGACAGTGACTCTGGGATGTGACAGTGTCTCTGGGATGTGACAGTGTCTCTGGGATGTGACAGTTTATCTGGGATGTGACAGTGTCTCTGGGATGTGACAGTGTCTCTGGGATGTGACAGTGTCTCTGGGATGTGACAGTCTCTCTTGGATGTGACAGTGTCTCTGTGATGTGACACTGTCTCTGTGATGTGACAGTGTCTCTGGGATGTGACAGTGTCTCTGGGATGTGAGTGTGTCTCTGGGATGTGAGTGTGTCTCTGGGATGTGACAGTGTCTCTGGGATGTGACAGTGTCTCTGGGATGTGACAGTGTCTCTGGGATGTGACAGTATCTCTGGGATGTGACAGTGTCTCTGGGATGTGACAGTGTCTCTGGGATGTGACAGTCTCTCTTGGATGTGACAGTGTCTCTGTGATGTGACACTGTCTCTGTGATGTGACAGTGTCTCTGGGATGTGACAGTGTCTCTGGGATGTGAGTGTGTCTCTGGGATGTGAGTGTGTCTCTGGGATGTGACAGTGTCTCTGGGATGTGACAGTGTCTCTGGGATGTGACAGTGTCTCTGGGATGTGAGTGTGTCTCTGGGATGTGACAGTGTCTCTGGGATGTGACAGTGTCTCTGGGATGTGAGTGTGTCTCTGGGATGTGACAGTGTCTCTGGGATGTGACAGTGTCTCTGGGATGTGACAGTGTCTCTGCGATGTGACAGTGTCTCTGGGATGTGACAGTGACTCTGGGATGTGAGTGTGTCTCTGGGATGTGACAGTGTCTCTGGGATGTGACAGTGTCTCTGGGATGTGACAGTGTCTCTAGGATGTGACAGTGTCTCTGGGATGAGAAAGTGTCTCTTGGATGTGACAGTGTCTCTTGGATGTGACAGTGTCTCTTGGATGTGACAGTGTCTCTGTGATGTGACACTGTCTCTGGGATGTGACGGTGTCTCTGTGATGTGACAGTGTCTCTGCGATGTGACAGTGTCTCTGGGATGTGACAGTGTCTCAAATGTGGCAGTGTCTCTGGGATATGACAGTGTCTCTGGGATGTGACGGTGTCTCTGGGATGTGACAGTGTCTCTGGGAATGAGATTGACAATGGGATGTGACTCTGGGATGTGCCAGTGACTCTGGGTTGTGACAGTGACTCTGGGATGTGCCAGTGACTCTGGGATGTGCCAGTGACTCTGGGTTGTGACAGTGACTGTGGGATGTGACAGTGTCTCTGGGATGTAAGTGTGTCTCTGTGATGTGAGTGTGTCTCTGGGAATGAGATTGACAATGGGATGTGACAGTGTCTCTTGGATGTGACAGTGTCTCTTGGATGTGACAGTGTCTCTGGGATGTGACAGTGTCTCTGGGATGTGACAGTGAATCTGGGATGTGACAGTGACTCTGTGATGTGACAGTGTCTCTGGGATGTAAGTGTGTCTCTGTGATGTGAGTGTGTCTCTGGGAATGAGATTGACAATGGGATGTGTCTCTGGGATGTGACAGTGTCTCTGGGAATGAGATTGACTCTGGGATGTGACAGTGTCTCTTGGATGTGACAGTGTCTCTGGGATGTGACAGTGTCTCTTGGATGTGACAGTGTCTCTGGGATGTGACAGTGTCTCTGGGAATGAGATTGACTCTGGGATGTGACAGTGTCTCTTGGATGTGACAGTGTCTCTGGGATGTGACAGTGTCTCTTGGATGTGACAGTGTCTCTGGGATGTGACAGTGACTCTGGGATGTGACAGTGACTCTGGGATGTGACAGTGACTCTGTGATGTGACAGTGTCTCTGGGATGTAAGTGTGTCTCTGTGATGTGAGTGTGTCTCTGGGAATGAGATTGACAATGGGATGTGTCTCTGGGATGTGACAGTGTCTCTGGGAATGAGATTGACTCTGGGATGTGACAGTGTCTCTTGGATGTGACAGTGTCTCTGGGATGTGACAGTGTCTCTTGGATGTGACAGTGTCTCTGGGATGTGACAGTGTCTCTGGGAATGAGATTGACTCTGGGATGTGACAGTGTCTCTTGGATGTGACAGTGTCTCTGGGATGTGACAGTGTCTCTTGGATGTGACAGTGTCTCTGGGATGTGACAGTGACTCTGGGATGTGACAGTGACTCTGGGATGTGACAGTGACTCTGTGATGTGACAGTGTCTCTGGGAATGAGATTGACAATGGGATGTGACTCTGGGATGTGACAGTTTCTCTGGGATGTGACAGTGACTCTGTGATGTGACTGTTTCTCTGGGATGTGACAGTGTCTCTGGGATGTGACAGTGTCTCTGGGAATGAGATTGACAATGGGATGTGACTCTGGGATGTGACAGTGACTCTGTGATGTGACAGTGTCTCTGGGAATGAGATTGACAATGGGATGTGACTCTGGGATGTGACAGTTTCTCTGGGATGTGACAGTGACTCTGGGATGTGACAGTGACTCTGGGATGTGACAGTGTCTCTGGGATGTGACAGTGTCTCTGGGATGTGACAGTGACTCTGTGATGTGACAGTGTCTCTGGGATGTAAGTGTGTCTCTGGGATGTGAGTATGTCTCTGGGAATGAGATTGACAATGGGATGTGACTCTGGGATGTGACAGTGTCTCTGGGATGTGACAGTGTCTCTGGGAATGAGATTGACAATGGGATGTGACAGTGACTCTGGGATGTGACAGTTTCTCTGGGATGTGACAGTGACTCTGTGATGTGACAGTGACTCTGGGATGTGACAGTGACTCTGGGATGTGACAGTGTCTCTGGGATGTGACAGTGACTCTGTGATGGGACAGTTTCTCTGGGATGTGACAGTGACTCTGGGAATGAGATTGACATTGGGATGTGACTCTGGGATGTGACAGTGACTCTGGGATGTGACAGTTTCTCTGGGATGTGACAGTGACTCTGGGATGTGACAGTGTCTCTGGGATGTGACAGTTTCTCTGGGAATGAGATTGACATTGGGATGTGACAGTGTCTCTGGGATGTGACAGTGTCTCTGGGAATGAGATTGACATTGGGATGTGACAGTGTCTCTGGGATGTGACAGTGTCTCTGCGATGTGACAGTTTCTCTGGGATGTGACAGTGACTCTGGGATGTGACAGTGTCTCTGGGATGTGACAGTTTCTCTGGGATGTGACAGTGATTCTGGGATGTGACAGTGTCTCTGCGATGTGACCGTTTCTCTGGGATGTGACAGTGTCTCTGCGATGTGACAGTTTCTCTGGGATGTGACAGTGACTCTGGGATGTGACAGTGTCTCTGGGATGTGACAGTTTCTCTGGGATGTGACAGTGTCTCTGGGATGTGACAGTGTCTCTGGGAATGAGATTGACATTGGGATGTGACAGTGTCTCTGGGATGTGACAGTGTCTCTGCGATGTGACAGTTTCTCTGGGAATGAGATTGACATTGGGATGTGACAGTGTCTCTGGGATGTGACAGTGTCTCTGGGAATGAGATTGACATTGGGATGTGACAGTGTCTCTGGGATGTGACAGTGTCTCAAATGTGGCAGTGACTCTTGGATGTGACAGTGTCTTTGGGATGTGACAGGGACTCTGGGAGTGAGATTGACTCTGGGATGTGACTCTGGGATGTGACAGTGACTCTGGGAGTGAGATTGACTCTGGGATGTGACAGTTTCTCTGGGATGTGACAGTGTCTCTGGGAATGAGATTGAGATTGGGATGTGACAGTGTCTCTGGGATGTGACAGTGTCTCTGGGATGTGACAGTGTCTCTGCGATGTGACAGTGTCTTTGGGATGTGACAGTGTCTCAAATGTGGCAGTGACTCTTGGATGTGACAGTGTCTTTGGGATGTGACAGGGACTCTGGGAGTGAGATTGACTCTGGGATGTGACAGTGACTCTGGCATGTGACAGTGAATCTGGGATGTGACAGTGAATCTGGGATGTGACAGTGTCTCTGGGATGTGACAGTGTCTCAAATGTGGCAGTGACTCTTGGATGTGACAGTGTCTTTGGGATGTGACAGGGACTCTGGGAGTGAGATTGACTCTGGGATGTGACAGTGACTCTGGGATGTGACAGTGTCTCTGTGATGTGACAGTGACTCTGTGATGTGACAGTTTCTCTGGGATTTGACAGTGACTCTGGGAATGAGATTGACAATGGGATGTGACTCTGGGATGTGACAGTGACTCTGGGATGTGACAGTTTCTCTGGGATGTGACAGTGACTCTGGGATGTGACAGTGCCTCTGGGATGTGACAGTTTCTCTGGGAATGAGATTGACATTGGGATGTGACAGTGTCTCTGGGATGTGACAGTGTCTCTGGGAGTGAGATTGACATTGGGATGTGACAGTGTCTCTGGGATGTGACAGTGTCTCTGGGATGTGACAGTGTCTCTGCGATGTGACAGTTTCTCTGGGATGTGACAGTGACTCTGGGATGTGACAGTGACTCTGGGATGTGACAGTGACTCTGGGATGTGACAGTGTCTCTGGGATGTGACAGTTTCTCTGGGATGTGACAGTGATTCTGGGATGTGACAGTGTCTCTGCGATGTGACAGTTTCTCTGGGATGTGACAGTGTCTCTGCGATGTGACAGTGACTCTGGGATGTGACAGTGTCTCTGGGATGTGACAGTGTCTCTGGGATGTGACAGTTTATCTGGGATGTGACAGTGTCTCTGGGATGTGACAGTGACTCTGGGAATGAAATTGACATTGGGATGTGACAGTGACTCTGGGATGTGACAGTGTCTCTGGGAATGAGATTGACATTGGGATGTGACAGTGTCTCTGGGATGTGACAGTGTCTCAAATGTGGCAGTGACTCTGGGATGTGACAGTGTCTTTGGGATGTGACAGGGACTCTGGGAGTGAGATTGACTCTGGGATGTGACAGTGACTCTGGGATGTGACAGTGACTCTGGGATGTGACAGTGTCTCTGGGTTGTGACAGTGTCTCTGGGAATGAGATTGACAATGGGATGTGACTCTGGGATGTGACAGTGTCTCTGGGATGTGACAGGGACTCTGGGATGTGACAGTGACTCTGGGATGTGACAGTGAATCTGGGATGTGACAGTGAATCTGGGATGTGACAGTGTCTCTGGGATGTGACAGTGTCTCTGGGAATGAGATGTTCATTGGGATGTGGCAGTGTCTTTGGGATGTGACAGTGTCTCTGGGATGTGACAGTGTCTCTGGGATGTGACAGTGACTCTTGGATGTGAAAGTGTCTCTGGGATGTGACAGTGTCTCTGGGATGTGACAGAGACTCTGGGATGTGACAGTGTCTCTGGGATGTGACAGTTTCTCTGGGATGTGACAGTGACTCTGTGATGTGACAGTTTCTCTGGGATGTGACAGTGACTCTAGGATGTGACAGTGTCTCTGGGATGTGACAGTGACTCTGTGATGTGACAGTGTCTCTGGGATGTGACAGTGTCAGTTGGATTTGACAGTGTCTCTGTGATGTGACAGTGTCTCTGGGAGTGAGAGTAACTCTGGGCTGTTACAGTGTCTCAAATGTGGCAGTGACTCTTGGATGTGACAGTGTCTCTGGGAATGAGATTGACAATGGGATGTGACTCTGGGATGTGACAGTGTCTCTGGGATGTGACAGTGACTCTGGGATGTGACAGTGACTCTGGGTTGTGACAGTGTCTCTGGGAATGAGATTGACAATGGGATGTGACTCTGGGAATGAGATTGACAATGGGATGTGACTCTGGGATGTGACAGTGACTCTGGGATGTGACAGTGACTCTGGGATGTGACAGTGTCTCTGGGATGTGACAGTGTCTCTGGGAATGAGATTGACAATGGGATGTGACTCTGGGATGTGACAGTGACTCTGGGATGTGACAGTGACTCTGGGATGTGACAGTGTCTCTGGGATGTGACAGTGTCTCTGGGAATGAGATTGACAATGGGATGTGACTCTGGGATGTGACAGTGACTCTGGGATGTGACAGTGACTCTGGGATGTGACAGTGTCTCTGGGATGTGACAGTGTCTCTGGGAATGAGATTGACAATGGGATGTGACTCTGGGATGTGACAGTGACTCTGGGATGTGACAGTGACTCTGGGATGTGACAGTGTCTCTGGGATGTGACAGTTTCTCTGGGAATGAGATTGACATTGGGATGTGACAGTGTCTCTGGGATGTGACAGTGTCTCTGGGAGTGAGATTGACATTGGGATGTGACAGTGTCTCTGGGATGTGACAGTGTCTCTGCGATGTGACAGTTTCTCTGGGATGTGACAGTGACTCTGGGATGTGACAGTGTCTCTGGGATGTGACAGTTTCTCTGGGATGTGACAGTGATTCTGGGATGTGACAGTGTCTCTGCGATGTGACAGTTTCTCTGGGATGTGACAGTTTCTCTGGGATGTGACAGTGTCTCTGCGATGTGACAGTGACTCTGGGATGTGACAGTGTCTCTGGGATGTGACAGTTTATCTGGGATGTGACAGTGTCTCTGGGATGTGACAGTGACTCTGGGAATGAAATTGACATTGGGATGTGACAGTGACTCTGGGATGTGACAGTGTCTCTGGGAATGAGATTGACATTGGGATGTGACAGTGTCTC